>NC_141070.1:44105416-44325416 GCF_041138505.1 Cibotium barometz | reverse complement strand
ATGACTATAGGGGAGGACATGTGGTTTAGTACATCCCTACTGTTGTTTAGGAAAGGGTTGTGGGATCCATGATAGTGATGGAGAAGACCTTTTCAAGCAGGGAGGTGTCGTACAGGTGTGCCTTCTCTATAGAATGTTTTGCTGTGATAACGAGAGTTTTCTTTTGGAAGTCTTGGGTGAAAAGCTTCGAGGGATCCTATTGCTAGAGGATTCTACGAGTTGTAATATGTACTCAAATTTTGTTTAAGTAAAGAAATACCGCAAGGGGAGCATTGCGTTTTGGGGCCAATTGGTGTCCTTGTACTATTTGCAGGAGCACTTTAGCTCCCCCTGTTTGTTTTCTTTTCCAAGTTCCCATGGGTGATATATACATCATATATATACATCTCTCTCTCTCTCTCTCTCTCTCTCTCTCTCTCTCTCTCGTGTATATATAATGTATATACATCATATATATACATCTCTCTCTCTCTCTCTCTCTCTCTCTCTCTCTTTGGGGGTAGATTAGATTTCAATTATATGATTTAGTAAGGTTGTGGACAACCACAACCTTACTAAATAATTTCTTTTAATTCCTTTCTCATCCACACTAAATGGATGGCCTCATTGTTCTGGGACAAGCTAACTAGGGTTGAATTGCAGTCATTCATGTAGCTTGTAGAGTAGGGCATCCTATGCTAGGGTTTCCTAGGATTGCACGATGGCTCTTGTTACATGGGCTATCATTTACTACTATTTCATTACAATGAAGATGCACCGCTATCACCCCTCACTAGATATGACATTAACATGCTCATTCGCTTTGACCTTCTCTAACTACATATCCACAACACATGGTTGGACCCACTATAGCTTTCCATGAAGCTTCAATTTTATTGGAAGAACTTTTTATGGATAACAACTATGACTTCATTTAAAAGCACAACTATCTATTTATTTTGGGAGAACTTTTTATGGATAACAACTGATGACTTCATTTAATAGCATAACTATCTTTGTTAACATTGTGTCACATGTGGATTATGTAGATAGTGATTTCCCACCGTGTGAGAGTATTTAAGCCTTATCCCACTATGTGGGAGTATTTGAGCCTCATCCCATTGTTTGAGAGTGGAGACTAGGAAAGCATAAGGCATGCTCCATTATGTAGATAGTGATTAAACTGATTTGAGCCTCATCCCATTGTGTGAGAGTATTTTAGCCTCATCCCACTACGTGAGAGTATTTGAGTCTCATTCCATTGTTTAAGAGTGGAGACTAGGAGAGCATAGGGCATGCTCCATTGGTGGGAAGGTTGAGATAGAGGAGCCTACATTTGTAGATGCTTAGTGTAGTATTGTTAGATACGAGGGAGGTTCCTATTGTCTCTTCATGGATGATTTTTGCCATTTCATTAACAACCTTTTCAAATGCTCGAGGGATGGGGAGGTTAAGATAGAGGAAGATTACCTTTTTAAATGCTTAGTGTAGTATTGTTAGATACGAGGGAGGTTCCCATTGTCTCTTCATGGATGATTTTGGCCCATTTCATTAACAACCTTTTCAAATGCTTGAGGGATTGGGAGGTTGAGATAGAGGAAGACTACCTTTTCAAATGCTTAGTGTACTCTGTGAGATACAAGGGAGGTTCCATTATCACTTTAGGGATGGTTTTGCCCCATTGTCCCGAGTCATTAACTACCAGGATCAAGATTGCCTATGACTTTTGTGTGATGAAGCTACCTCGACATGAAGATTCTCATTGTAGAGAGTGCTAAGGACACCTCACAACCACCTATCATTTATTTCTTCTAGCAGGTCATGGTGGATGACACTTGGTGTGACAACCATAGGACCCTAGACAATCTCACAAGATACATCAGGCAATGCACATTGAAAACAGAAGGGATGTCCGAAACACCACACCATCCAGGAGTTAGATTGGAGAGGGCACCTGACTATATCATGCCAGATTTTTACAACCCACCAAATCCAAGTGCCCTTTTGCACAATAGCTTCAGATTTGAGAGATCCTCCTGAGACATCCACCATGGGAGGTAGATATAAACGAGGAGGAGACACACTTATCCCTATTGGCAACATAGCATGATCTTTAGTTAGGTTTATTTTCACTACATGAAGTATGTATGGTGCCACACACACACTCTCTCTCTCTATCGGGGCAGATTAGATTTCAATTATGTGATTTAATAAGCTTGTGGACAACCACCTTTTGATTCGTTTCTAGTCCCACCCTTGGAATAAAACACCAAATGGCTGGTCCCATCGTCTTCTTCTTCTTCATCAGGCTTTCCATCCCCCTCATTCTTGCTGTATTTCTAAGGCTCTTGGATCACCGATTTAATCTGCAACCCTTTCACTTGCTTTTCTCCACCTGCTCTGCTTTTTTGATGAGGCGAACTGCATGGATTTTTTCTTCTTGCTTTTCCGCCTCCTGAGATCGGAGTATGTATGAAGATTTCTCGCTGTCTATGAGGTAGGCCAAGCTCTACGCTTCGATGCTTAACCAAAATTAGGGTCTAGTGAGCGGTAAATCATGCGGCTGCCATTCTTATTCTGGCATTGATTCTTGAATGATGGGTCTGTGCGCTTTTCTGGCAGAACAACAAAAACATTTCTAGAATCTAAGCGAAGCTTCGAATCATGGTATTTCCTTAACGCCGATGGATCTATGAGAGTGCCCAAAAAAGCATGAAAGCATATAAAATGTACGGTGTAACTTGTTGACAAAGATCCATCATTTTCTTCTTCTCTGTAGCCGCCTTCATCATATCGTAATAATCGTCTTCGTTATCACCATTGGCTGCCCTGTACACATAAATGCACAATGTGAAAGACACAGCATCATTGCTGTCATCATCAAAATCACCATTGCCGCCCTGCGAGCACCAGCACCCGCATCATCGTCATCAGCATCGTCGTCGTCACCACTGTCACACAGATGGCCGCAGAGGAACCATTAGAGCTCAAATTTCGCCTCTTTGATGGCACGGACATTGGACCCACCACTTATGCACCTGCCACCTCTGTGGCCACTTTGAAAGAGAGCATCCTTGCGCGATGGCCAACAGGTGTGTACCACATTTCCCCTCTTTTATCAGTGCTTAAATGGGAACTTTGCCTATGGTTAAAGGAACATCAATAGGAATTTTTCCCCTTCATCTACAATCAATGGAGAGGGGTGTATGGACAGTATGCTTGTCAACATGGGTGGTCAGCAGTGTGCTTGTTACCATGGGGGGTCAGTTAGTAACGGCTATGAATTACTTTTGTTCATTGTTTTCTGTGCTCTAAGATCGACATGAGTTTCCCATATGAGCCAGCCCTGGATATCTCTTGAACACATGCATCAGGTATTGGTTAACATGCAAATATCAAAGCCAGAAATTCTTAGTGTCATTATGGTGGCTTGCCTATAGTCATGCAGATACGTGCACCTCACAACATCTGTAGGGCTTTGAAAGCATGAAGTCCATAACATGCATCATGGAGTGGTTGGATGGAGCCTCTTCAACTTGCAAGTTTTTTCATGCAGCATCATTTGTACTTCATTTACAAAAGGTGTGGTATTAAGTTGGTCCGTGTATTTACCATGAGCAGTAAATTCTTTTGTAGAGAAGGGAAATGTTCCTCGGACAATAAGCGACATAAAGCTGATAAATGCGGGAAAGATTTTGGAGAATAACAAGACATTGGCTGAGTCCAGAGTGCCTGTTAGTGAGCTTCCTGGTGGAGTCATTACTATGCTTGTGGTAGTAAGGCCGCCTTTGGACAAAGGTTAGTTGCAATATTTTTTTTGTTCTGTATTATGGAGTGCCATGAAGATTGTTTGAAATTTTCAATCTGGCCTATTCATGTGCACACTGGGGTTCCGAACCCGGCCATCCGATTGTTTTAGCAAAAGCACGATGGTTTTGTTTTTGGCAGCAAAAATTTTAACCCTTTATGTATGTATTTAAGTTGTTGATCTTGTAAAAGATGCTGGTGGCTGCTGCATACTGGCATGCAATGGCATGATCATAAAAATGGTTGCAGCTTTGGTGTCTTGATTGTTTGGACTGTTTGCATCAGGTAAAGAACATAGTTTTTATTTTGGAATTCTGGGTTTCAAGCTTTCACCTCTTCTATTCCTGCACTGCATGCGCATCTGGTGTTGTGGGTGAAAAGGGTGCTGTGTCTGCCTCATGGATGGGGCTGTGGCACATCTCGATGCCTCCTTATGATCATGTGTCTGTGTTTCTGCTCGAGGATGTTTGGTGTGAGGCCTAGGACTCCCTCACTCTAATTATCACTCATCAGTGACTTTGTCAATGAAAGTGAAGCTCCAGTAAAGGAATTTAGGGGGTGCATCAGCATAGTACCATGAGATTCCTAGAGCTGGCAGTCCACTGCCCAAGGTAGAGCTTTTCCAACCCTTTTGTTGCAAAATCCTGTGTAGCATGGTAGAAAGAAAAGCGAGGAGTGTGTGTGGCTGCCAAAGAGTCCCTCTAGGTCTTGATAGACTATTCATATATAAGAAAGAGGCCCAAGCAGCACTGATCTTTGTGCTCATAAAGTGCGTATAAGGTTTGAGGATATAGGGCATTTCAAGTTCAAAATTATGACTTTTGGATAGACCAATTTACTAGCCACTTTCATGGTGCTTACGAATAATCTCTGCAAGCCATATCTAGGAAAGTTTGTGGTTGTTTTCTTGGATGATAGCATGATCTACATTAGTTCTAAGGAGCATATTTATTGAGCATGTAAAAAAGGTGTTTCAAATGGTGAGAGATTTCTTTCCATGCAAATGATTCAAAGTGTGATTTCTTTGCTGTAACATGCGTGCATAAGAGTGATCTTGATTAACTCTAAGCAAGAGAGATTAATGCTAATCTAACTTAACTTGCAAACACACAAAAGACAAGAGATGTAACCCTATTCTACTGTCTATTGTTGCTGACTTCTCAATACACAATAGATCTTTGATTCATGCATTCTAACCTAGCATGAAAGGGCTCGCCGCTCATCTTAGTAGTAGAATGCTTAGCGCTATTGTAAGCAAACTCTACTAATGGGAGATACTCCTCTTGATTAGTCTCTCTCTTAGAGACATATGCATGCAACATGTCCTTTGTGGTGTGATTCGCATACTCTATCGGACCATCAGACTCAGACTCAGATGAGCTCATCCTCAGCTTCGTGTTTGATTTCTTGAACAGGCCATGCCAGGAATGTTGAGTGAACTTGTCACATGCACTCTGCACTGTAGTGCATGGTGACAAGATGGCTCATCATGCAACATTGTACATTATTAGTACCTTTTAGGATGATAATTGTCGTACGCCGTGACCCCATTGTAATCCTCAGTCCAGGATAAGTCAGGCACGAGCTACGTAGGTCATTCTCAGCCTTAGACAGGCAGTCAGTTAGTCAGTCCAAGTCCCTTAACCCACTTGACGAGATGCATTCATGTATGTAGAGTCAGTAGAAGCCTTAGAGTTTGCATCAGGACATGTGTGCATTTATGCATAGCATTCATCCCATATGCATGTAGGCCATCTAGACCATTGCAGAAGCCTTCAGATTTCATCTAGCAGTCATCAGAATTTATCTAGTATTATTCCCATAATTTACAGCATTTATTGGGCATTTTTACATCATTTATATATTTTAGCCAAGACAAGTGCAGTCGGCCAGCTCTGTAGCCAGCCGACCAGCATCCCTTGTCCATATAAATAGCTGAGCATGTGGTCCTTTCATTCATTCATATCTCATTCAGCCTTGAAGCACTCAACGCTTAACGCTTGGAGCCTTCAGCACAAGGAGCATAAGCGATTGCAGAATTCAGCACATCAGCCTTCAACGTTTTCCTCATCAGCATATAAGAGCATCAATGCTTGAGCAATTTAGCCTTCATTCAGTAAAACGCAACATCTACAGCATTCAGCCTACGGACCTCAAATTACGAAGACTTTCGCTGCATGTTACATTAGTATCAGATTGAGCTTGTCCACACACACTGTATCCTAGCGTGAGGGCATCCTTGGATGGTTAGATTGCATTCTGGCACGACCATCGACTTCAATATCATGTCTACATAGGAGAGTACCCATTAGTCGGAAGACGTCTCCCTCGAAGGAGACCTTGCTCTTCTGACTACAGCAAACACCATAACTCTACTCAGAGCTCAGAACCAGCTTCTTATGGAGCGCCTCCAACTCTTGGAGGCAACAGCAGCACATCCTCCTCCGCCTCTAGCAACCTCCAACTACATCTCCCTCTTCTTTCATATGGAACAACAAAGAAGAGAAGACGAGGCTAGATGGAGAGAAGAAAAAGCAAAAGCTAAAGCAAGAAAGCAACAAGAAAAAGCAGATAGACGAGTCTATGAGAAAGCCCAACGTAGGATCGAAGAAGACCGGCGTTAGGCTGAACTTGTCGCTCGGGAGCACCAACGAGAGCTCGATCGAGAACGTATGTCACTCGAGCACCAAAGGGGAAAGGAGGTCATGCATCTTTGAGGCTCAGATGGCCACATCCCACATTGAGATCAGTTCCATAGAGGAGAGGAGAATGAAGTATATATTTCATGCCTGCATGACTTTCTGGACTCACGCCGGTGACAAGGGCACACGGGATTTCTTCGCAATGACAAGGCCTCATCACCGGAGGAATGGCATGCAGAAGGCTAGAGGATTGGACGACATCATTGTTTCCGACCTGCCCCAGATTCCAACCATAGCCACTGGTTTCTTCAGTTCCCTCCTCACTGCAGAGCCTCACTCCCCTCAGGTGCAAGGTGCGAGAGCGAGGGTCGAGCAACATACTCATGAGGTGCTCTCATCGACTCTCCGGAGTTTCTTGATGACACCCTTGTCTTTTGAGGAGATTGCAGAGGCTTTGCAGGCACTCCCTAGGGGCAAGTGCCTAGTGAGGATGGGCTTCCGGTTTCCATGTTTCTTCATCACTGGGAGCTTGTGGAGGGCGGCTTCCGAGACCCGGATCATTACATGGGGCACGATCGCCTGGGCCACAGAGGCTTGAGTGGTCAGGGCTTATGAGGAGGATGGGGGAGGGCTAGCCCTTCAGGTCTCTCACCATCGTATTTCGGCAGTACCAGTCACAACCCACCTACAGACTACAGGCGACCAAGGTCATGCCAGAGATGGGAGATTTTTAGTAGCATAGCAGCCTGGCACATTTGGCGAGCTGGATGCAGCGAGGCCATCGAGGGTACCCACACCCCGCCGACAAAGTCCATCAGGAGCATATGGCTCGATATTATTCACACCCTCCGCGGTCAGAGGGGGAAGCTACAGGGAGGTTCTGACCGCATGCGGAAGCGGCAGGAAGCTTTTCTTGAGGCTTTGGAGACCTGACCCGTTTCTCACAGATAGAGGTGGTGACCCCACTTGGCATTACAGACCACCTATGTGGCTGTTCCCCTCCCCTCCCGTCCCCTGTATGAGATAGCCTTCTCCTCACAGAGAAGCTAGCCAGAGGAGAAGTGTCTTCCCCTTATGATCATTTGATTCCCGCTCTTAAATGAGGCGCGTTTGTATATGTTTAATTAGCATCTTGTTCTTAATCAAGCTTAGGGTTGTGGATCAGTGCAGTAAGGCTTCTCCATATTCAACAAGATGATAGATCTTGGGTTGCTTCACTTCTTTCTTGGATTGAAGACTTTTCAACGCTTAGATGGCATATTCATTTCTCAACAGTGGTATGTTACAGAGCTGTTAAAAGCTTTCAGAATGACAGACTATAAGCCCATCACTTCCCCTATGGATCCTGGCATCAAACTCTCCTCTTTTGGTCCCTATCCAAGTGTAGATACATGAAATTGGTTGGTTCCTTGATTTGATTGCTTGACACGGCCTGATTGTGTATTTGTGGTGGGAACTCTCAGTGCTTTCATGCATGCACCTTTGGACGTTCATTGGCGCCTAGGCAGCACTCCGAGTGTTGCAGTGCTTGCAAGGTACCAAGGATTTTGGTATTTTCTATGGAGAGGGGGCACTTTACATGGCTGGAGCGACTCCGGTTGGGCTGGAGATGCAGATACCCGACGGTCTGCTACAGGGTATTGTTTTATTCTTGGATCAGGAGCAATTTCATGGACGAGTAAAAAGCAGCCTATGGCAATGCTTCCATCGACTAAAGCCAAGTATCGAGCGGCCTGTTCGGCTTCTTCTACAGCGATTACTTGAGGAGATCGGTTTTTTGGTTTGCGCTCCTATAAGCGATGAAGGGAGGCTAGGCTCTGGCGGAGACTCCTCTCCTGTTCTCTAAACACTGATCATCTGGTCATGGCTGCCTTTTGGAAAATGGCGGAAACTCCTCTCCCGCTATCTAAACGCTGGTAGTCTGGTCTGCGCTGCCTCTTGGAGAATTGCGCTAATCTTGCTAAGCCGGCTTTGCGAGAAGCGGTGATAAGTGGAGCCCAGTGGCACTACTCTACAATATCAAACAACAAGAGCATGAGTCCATGAGAGATTATGTCTCTTGTATCAAACATTTGAACTCTCGATGTAAGCTTTTGGAAAGGCTGACTAATGAACAATTATTGTCGTGCTTCAAGAAGGGAGTACGAGATCCAAGAATGCATGACTATGTGCTCTTAACGAGATCAACTACATTGGAGGTGTGCTGAAGATGGTGATGTAAATCAAAGATAACATGTTGGAACTACCCCATCCCGAAGAAAATAAGACTCCATCTTTGGCTGCACCATTTTGAGTGTCAAGTTGACATGACTTAGAAACTAGGGAAAGGCATGTAAAAAACATGACGGTCGACAAGTTGACCTCGGCCATCCACAAGTACATTCTTAAGCTGAGTAAAATTGACCTTATCCTCCGGCTTTAGAGTTTTATATGATTGGTGTGCCTTCCTATGTAATGTTAGGGAAAATGAATGGATCTTCATGAGCTCATCAATGGATCCACACGATTCACAACTCGACTCAGATATTTCTACATGTTGGATGGGATCACCATCTCCATTGAAGCTTTACATGAGTTTTACGATGTGATATGGCTTCATGGGGTTTTGCCTTGCAGCATGAACATGAGCCGTCCCCAACCCCCTTGCCACCCCCTGTCTTTAGGTCTGGAGAATCTCAAACTCCCCGTGCTACGCCTAACTCCGGGAGATGCCAAGGGTCTTGTCCCCTGATGGTGAGGACAAGCTCCTCCCAGGCTGCAAGCTTTGCACTAGAAACGTTATCTTGGCCACCACCTTGTCTATCCGCCGTGGTCTCTAGCATAGTAAAGTTGCCCCCTCATATACCAAAAATTAGCCTGAGGGAGGTTGTGTCAAATTATGCTTCGGAAGTCCGCTTGACTTGCCATGAAGTTATTGAGGAGGCCTAAGGTCCTCTGAAAGCTTGATATTCACCTATTGTGCCCTCCTGGGGACAATGGTGGCGGAGTCCACCACCGTCAGAAGAAGCTACTCCGTTGATTGAGATACTTACTTTGCCCAAGATCCTAGACAGGTGATCAAAAAGCGTGGGTCTTGCTTTGCAGAATCTTCTCGCATTTGCCTATATGACCAGTTGACAAGTGATGCTCCTGTAGAAAGAGAATGTCGATAGAGCCTCCCACTAAGGCTTTCTCCAGCTCCTTGGGAGGGACTCCCCGCCTAGAGCAGCACTGTAGGCTGCCCAATCCGTGAAACCATCCGCATGAAAGGGCTCTAGTGGGGCGAGATCTATCGGAGTTGCACTCCACCCTGGGAGACTTGGGCGAGGGTTTGGATAGCAAGTAGTCACAGTATGTCCTGGTGCGCAGATGTACGAGGTGTTCCTTGATCCTGTGCTCCATGTGGTCCCACTTCGCGCTGGCCTGTATGCATGTGCTGGGCTCCAACTATCACAGTAGAGGTATTTGTAGGAGGAGGGGGGGGGGAGGGGGACGTTTGATGATACATGGAGGTAGATGAAGAGGATCACCTCCAAACTAGAGTTCTCGAGCTTGCCATCTTGGTTCTCATGGCCATATCCTTCAAGCTTCATGCGGGCCAAGGACCAAAAGTGAGTGACAATTTCGTTAAGGAGAGGTTCGCTAGGTTACAAGAGAGATTTATCACCGATCCATGAATGGTGGAGGAGACAGACTCCAGACTCCACTCTCGCTCTGTTGCTACTCTTACTGTGTCACCATTTGGTCCCTTCACCAGTCTTGACCAGTGTTTCACACACTGAGTGGAACCAAGGTGTGAATGGGATTTTCCACAAAAGAAAGCTGAAGCATCTATCGGCAAAGTTTGGGCATGAAAGATGGCCGCACAGCAAAAGCAGCATGGGATTTTATTATTCATCAAAGTGACTTATAATGTTTATAAGTTGGTGTGTTAACATATCATTAAAGACGGGTTGGACATATTATTATTTTGGGCATGGAAAGGTGGATAGAAGGAGGCACCTAGATGAAACTTGGGCATCAAGCCAAGAAAAGCATAAAAGTTCATATTTTTGGGCTAAAACTTGGAGCACAAGCCAAGGAAAGCATAAAGTTGATATTTTTGGGCAAGTTCACCTATTTTGGGCAAAAAGGGAAAAGCACTTCAAATATAGCTACTCGACTCTGTTAAAGCAAGGTAGAGGGCTGTTTGGCAAGTGGACTTCCTTCATAGCTCCCACATGGCTGGACGTCTTCCTCCATGGCTCCTACAGGGCTGGCCGACTTGCTCTATGCCTTCTATAGGGCTGGCCGACTTGCTCCATACCCTCTACTGGGCTGGTCAACTTCTTCCAAACCTCCCACAGAGCTAGTCGACTTCTTCTAGAGCAGCTACATGGCTGGTCGCTTTCTCCTAGAGCTTGACAGGACTGATCGACTCCTTTCTGGGACTGTTTTTGGGAGGAATCTAGGACGGTTTTGAGAGCTCTTCTGGGGCTGATTTATGGACTGTTTTTTGGGGCTGATTTGAGATTTCTTCTGGAACTGTTTATGGCTCTGTCTTGGGGCTGTTTTGGGCTCCGTATCGGGCTGTTCTATGGACAGTTTATGGGACTGTTTTGAGACAGTTTTTTCGGTTGGCTTTTGGTTCTGTGTTTATATCTTGGCACTGGAGCAAGAGATTCGCTGATGCTTTGTGGAAAATTTGGTGCTCTATGCACCCGCACCTTGGTATCTTGTAAAAGCTTGTGTGTGAATAAAGCTCCTACGGGGGGTCGGCTGTTCCGGCTCAGTGCGGTGTTATTGTATTATTTATGGTTCTTCCGCTGTGTTTTCCATGCTCTGTCTAGTATTTGAAGTGTTGGTCTATTATTGTTCCGAGCGTTCTCCCCTACTTGTGACATTGGTATCAAAGCTTTGACTTTCTCGGAAGCAAGAGGCTTCCTTCCAACAATGAGAAAGGGAAAAGATCAGAAGTGGGGACTACACTGACCAATAGTTTTGCTATTGAGCTTATGGAAGCAGTCATGAGCATGAGCAGTAGATAGCTTGGTCTAAGGATTTATGGATTCAGACATTTTATCCGGAATATGGGGTTGGCTTTATGTGCCCATGTTCAGTACTCTTCCCATATGGATTATAAATCAAGTTTACGAGCAAGCTATATGGAGCTATATCTCAAGATACCTCGTGTATGCTAAGGAGATATTTCTTTTGGCTTCATGATGAACCTGGCAAGAAAAGCCAAGTATACTTTGAGTTTTGCAAAGTTGATGCTTTTTCACAGTTTGTTGTAATGTTTTTGCACACTTAACCCTTGTATGCTCTTACAAGGAGAATCATGTGTTGTTTGTTTGTCTTGAATTGTTTTAGGTAAACATTATGGTTGAAAAGCATGGTTTATATGGTTTTTCTTACGGATATGTCTAAGGGCTATGGACAGTTTCTGGCATATCTTTACATAAATGATGGTTTGACGCATCTATATGGTTATTATTGGCTCGGTGATTCTTGAGCTTTATATACAACTCTTTGGATCCTTTTGCTTGGATGGAGTATGTTTTTGGCTCCTTTGGGATGCAGTGGACTTATGGAACTCATGGATATCTCATGGATTGATGATTTTTTTTCTATGGACTTCTTTTATCGGCCGAAATGCCTGTAAAACTCTCTCTGTGTGTGGCAAAAATGTTTATGGAGAACTAGGATATTTATGCCTATGACTCATTCTCATCTTATGTTCTACACTTGAGCCCATCTCTCCTTCTAGGCTTGTGATCAGAATACCACCATGGAGTGCACGTGGTAGAGTGAACTTGAGCCCACCTCTCTACCAAGGTGTGCGGTCGCAGTACCAACACAGAGCGCATGTGGTGAACTTGAGTCCACCTCTCCTCCAAAGTGCATGCTCTGAGTACCGACATGGAGTGCATGTGGTAGAGTGGACACGACGCCTTGTTGGTTGGGGACTTATGTCTGCGGCGAGAGTCATGTGATCTAACATCTCTTTGGCAAGGGACTGTGTCTATGCCAATTTTGGATGCATTCATTCATGGGAGGGTGGTAGCCTTGGTGAGTGTTTGGTGAACTCATGGAAGGGTGGTAACCCTGGTGAGTGAAGTCTCGTGGAAGGGGAAACCCTGGCGAGCATGAATGGTTTCATGGAAGGGTCGTTGCCTTGGTGAACCATATGGCTTGGACATGCGTATGGATCATAGGGGTGGTGCCCTTATGCAGTCCAATGGCATGGCAAGATGTTTTGTGGCTATGTATTCTGCTTACTTTTCTTTTGCAGGTACTTAAAGCTACCTATGGATTTATGGAAATTTGGGACACAGTTGGCTCTTGTGCCTACTTTTCTTTTGAAGGTACTTAAAGCTACTTATGAATGTATGGATATTTGGGACATAGTTGGCTCTTGTGCTTGCCTACTTATTATATTGGCATATGGATCCATGGATATTTGGGACACAATTGGCTCTTGTGCCTGTGTCTGGTTATCAGAGTTATTGACTCTGGATATGGATAAAGTTTCTTTCTTGATATGGTTGGTTGGCTCTTGTGCGCGTATCTGATTTGGGATCGTGGATCTAGATTTATGGCTGAAATATTATGGATTGGTAGTGCATGTGCTATTCTTGAAGGATATCTCAATGGTATCAAGTTTATACAATTGCGGACAATTGCTTTATAAGATGGAGGGAATGTCACCATTTGGTCCCTTCACCAGTCTTGACCAGTGTTTCACACACTGAGTGGAACCAAGGTGTGAACGGGGATTCTCCACAAAAGAAAGCTGAAGCATCTATCGGCAAAGTTTGGGCATGAAAGATAGCCACACAGCAAAAGCAGCATGGGATTTTATTCATCAAAGTGACTTATAATGTTTATAAGTTGGTGGGGCTAGACATTATTATTTTTGGCATGGAAAGGTGGACAGAAGGAGGTGCCTAGATGAAACTTGGGCATCAAGCTAGGAAAAGCATAAAAGTTGATATTTTTGGGCTAGAACTTGGAGTACAAGCCAAGGAAAGCATAAAGTTGATATTTTTGGGCAAGTTCACCTGTTTTGGGCAAAAAGGGAAAAGCACCTCAAATATAGCTACTCGACTTTGTTAAAGCAAGGTAGAGGGGTTGGTCAACTTTTTCCAAACCTCCCACAGAGCTAGTCGACTTCTTCTAGAGCAGCCACATGGCTAGTCGCTTTCTCCTAGAACCTGACAGGGCTGATCGACTCCTTTCTGGGACTGTTTTTGGGAGGAATCTGGGACAGTTTTGAGAGCTCTTCTGGGGCTGATTTATGGTCTGTTTATGGACTGTTTTTTGGGGCTGATTTGAGAGCTCTTCTGGGACTGTTTATGGCTCTGTTTTGGGGCTGCTTTGGCGCAGAGTTCGGGGCTGTTTTGGGCTCCGAACCGGGCTGTTTTATGGACAGTTTATGGGCTGATTATGGGATTGTTTTGAGGCAGTTTCTTTGGTTGGCTTTTGGTGCTGTGTTTGTATCTTGGCGCAAGAGCAAGAGATTTGTTGATGCTTTGTGGAAAATCGGGTGTTGTATGCACCCGCACCTTGGTATCTTGTAAAAGCTTCGGTGTGAATAAAGAAGTTCCTACGGGGGCCGGCCGTTCTAGCTCAGTGCGGTGTTATTATGGTTCTTTCGTTGTGTTTTCCATACTCTGTCTAGTATTTGAAGTGTTGGTCTATTATTGTTCCGGGAGTTCTCCCCTACTTGTGACATATTGGGAAGGAGAAGATCACTGTTCCACTGGTAGGATTGGCCGGTCTGGATCGGTGAAAGATGACAAGACTTTGAGAGGGGCCGAAGTCTCTGTGTGAAGTCACTTGCATCATTGGTAGGCATCTAAAGAAGCTGTAGTCTGTGGGCCCCATGACCTTGGGGGGACTACTTGGAGACTCCGGGGGCAGGGCTCTCATCGGGGAAGTAGCAATCGTCATTGCAACAGGCTCCCAGAAGTGATGGTACCCAAATGGCAGCTTTTCCCAAGGTCAGCGGCTGCTAGTAGTCGGTAGGAGTTCTCTAGAGAGGAATAGAGAGGCCGCCGCTGGGGTGGGGGGGGAATTGGGAAGGCTGGTACCGTCCCACTTCTTGGGACCGGTCTCTAGGCTGAACCTGATGTTGGGACCCTTTGAGGGGTGGGTGGGGGCTCTTGTCTCACCATTTGGCTGCCCAAGCGGTCTTCCCTTATTTTGTGCCAAGGTATGGGAGGCCAGGGAGCTTTGTGTTGTGTGTATTGAGGCTAGGGCTCACGTCACCTATGAGAGGCTAGGCCTTGTGCCACGCGTAGTGTGGCCAGGAGGTGGAACCCACTGTCAGGGATCCCAGTTTAGGCTTTCCACGAATCCAATTCCACGCTATTTACAGGTTCTAGGAACAGGAGATATATCCATTGCATAATGCATATGCATGCATCTTTGCCTGCTTGAAATTGTTTTCGCGTGACTTGTTTTTGTGTGACTGCGTGCTATGATGTGTTGAGTTCACGAGCAGGGGATGCCCACCCGTGAACCGTGCAAATGCCTTGTATTTTGACATGGTTTGTGGCATGTGAATAGGTGGTAAGTAATTCATTTAAGGCAGGCACCGGCCACTGGCTAGTGCCCGGGGCCCAAGGGAACCAAATATGCATGTGGGCACCCCTTTTGACCAAGTGATCAAGCATTCATGTGTGTGGCACTAAAGGGAGGTGCCCACCATATTTTAAGGTGGGCAGTGCGACATGGCACTAGGACGTTGGACCCATCCAGGCTCCACCTCCTACCCACCACCTCTATGCTCTTTGTATGCAAATTTACAGCTCCATGCGCTTCCCTTGGCTGCCGTACAGTTGCCAGCTGCGGTACTACTCTCTGTACCTTCTGTACTTGAAGCACCTGACTGCACTTGCACTGTACCTGCTGTACTTACAGTACCCGACTGTGGACCTACTGTACCCGACTGTATAACTGCTGCACTCGCAGTACCAGTGCAGCAGGTAATACAGTCCAGTGCAGCAGGTATACAGTCGGGTACTGTAAGTACCCAACTGCGTACCTACTGTACATGCTGTACTGCGAGTGCAGCAGGTATACAGTTGGGTACAATAGGTCCACAGTCGTGCAGTGCCGGACTGTACTTGCAGGACACGACTACCTACTATACTTGCCGTACCCCGATTGCGTACCTACTGTACATGCTGTACCTGACTGTGTACCTGGTGTACTTCCAGAACCTGACTGTGTACCTACTGTACCTGACTACACCTACTATACCTTGACCTGTACCTGCTGTGTACTGGCTGCACCTACCTGTACCTACAGTGCCCTTGCTCTGTACGTGCTGAGTCAGAAACTGTACTTGTACTGTTAGCATCAGTTGTACCTGCTGCATCTCGATCTACCCGTGTACGTGTTTGAGTACCGGCAACGAGAACCATGTACCTGTTGAGTACCAGTTCCTTACCGAGTGCCTGTTCGTGTACTTGGTGCCGTATGAGTACCTGTTTGTGTAGTCATGCCCCGAAGACTTGCACTCGGTCTCTGTGAGTTGAGTGAGCCAGGCTCTAGTATGAGGGCGCGTCGTCTCGGAACGGCAGTTACGTGTTCACTCAGCCCTAGATGTATGAGGCTGGTGGTCAGGTCACTTTGACTCATTCAACGAGTCCGGCATTGATAGTCTACTCCGACACACTTTTGTTTGGGTAACTTGTCTTCATATTTGCATTGCATTGGATTATTTTGCTGGCAAGCCCTTGGAACTTTGTACAGATTAAATAGTCCAATAATATACTCCAGTAGTGAGGGGGTGTATTGTGTAGTGCTTGTCTCTTTTGTAGATTATCTTGTGCCGTGATGTATCATTCAGTTGTTTTGTGCAGTGTGGCTTTTTACATTTTAAGTGCTGACGCGTGTATTGTTCACAAGACGGTGCCCAAGGATGTTCACACCTAGCTGGTGTAGGTTCAATGGTATCAGAGCACGGTTGTTTTCCTCTTCTCAGTGGGGAAACGATCGTTTGGGCATTGGGCTCCATGCAAACAACCGTCAAACACTATGGGTGGTCAAGGGGCTAGTTCACATGGCCAAGCAAGTGGTACTCATGCTTTTGAAGCTTTGGGCAATAAGCATATGCATGCAGGTTATGTAGAGGGGCAAATACATGTGGGACAGCCTTCCCGAGGTAAAGAGAAGATGCAAGAGGATGACCCAAATGTATTGAAAGCAGAGATTGACCGTGTCAAAAGGTAGTTTCGTGCCAGGGAAGAAGAGCTCAAGATGCTCTATGATAAACCATAAGTTCACAAACTTATGGGGGCCACAAAGACCGAGTCTATAGTGGCACACACTATGGATTCCATGGCGAAGGAATTGGGAATGAATCCCCGAGAGGTAGCCCTCAACTACTTTATACGCATGGGAGACTTGGTGAAGGGCAATGTAGGGGAACTTTGTGTGAAAGAACCCTCACATGGGGAGACAGGTAATGCTATGTCTCCCAGGATGAAGTCTTATGTGCACAAAGATGAGGCTTCCATGACTTCCAAGCAAGCCTCCACCCAACATGGGTTGGGAAAAGAAAGGGTTGTACATGGCAAAGAGAGTGGCAAACATGATATAAATATACATGTGATGCAGTCTTTCATGGGGAAAGTGATAGGCATGTTAGCCGCCATGCTTTGCCTATGGATTGGCTCAGGGTCACTGCGAAACGCGTTTCACTTCCCCTGAAACGCGAAACGCGAAACGTTGGTGAAACATTTCAGGCATGGAGTGAAATGTAGAACGTTTCAGGGTGGGTAGATTTTTTATTATTTATTTATTTATTTATTTATTTTTTTGTTGCAAAAAGAGACTTCTATTAAGTATGAGAAAAACATACAAAAATCACACACTCTGGATTAATATATGTGAGATCTTCATTTTTTTGAGAATTACACATCTGGTGCCTTGGGATATAAGCCCATCTTCTCAACATTCAGAAATGGGCATTCAATTCGATGCCCAAATTTCAGAAATGGGCTGTCAATTCCCCACCGGATCTCCTCGTGGAACGCTCCTGGTACGAGACTCGAAACTTGCAACGAACAAACAACATGGGGATGCAGGCGTGGACTCACCTCCCAACCATGAGCTTGCTGCATCTCATGGAGGAGGAATATCACAATCAGAATTACCATGGGTTGTAGAAGGAAGAGACAGTAACTAACTGGTCTGTTCCACCCAGTACTTCCTTAAGTCTACTAACATGAAATATAGGATGAACTTTCACATGAGAAGGCAAATCCAATTCATATGCAACTGAACCAATCCTTCGTGTAATACGAAATGGTCCACAGTATCTAGGGGATAATTTCGGAGATCGACTTGTTCGTAAAGTCTCGAAATCTTTCGGAACTCGCAAAATATACCATCGTTCCTTCAGAGAACTCTCTGGGTGAACGATGTCTATTAGAATAAAACCTATCTCGGTCTTGAGCACTTCTGATAGATTCTTTCGCAACTTGTAACATTTCTTGCATATCTTGCAAAAAATTACGTGCTGCATCATGCTGAAGTCCTGAGAATCTTATTGTAACAGGTGATCTAGGTTGAAAACCATACATAAGCATGAAAGGACTAAAACCTGTACTCGTATGCTTAGTACTGTTATATGCAAATTCTAACATAGGAAGATAATCCTCTCATGAACTCTGTCTTTTGGATACATATGCTCGAAGCATATCCTCCAAAATCTGATTCACTCTTTCAGTCTTCGTTTATCATTTGCTGGAAAGTGGCTGGAGCATTGGTTAACCCAAAAGGTAATACGAGAAACTCGTAATGGCCATACCTAGTCCGAAAGGCGGTTCTTTCGACATGCCTTTCATGAATACATATCTGGTGATAGCCATTACGTTAATCTATCTTCGTGAAATATTTCGCTCCTGCTAACCGGTCAATCAGGTCATCTGATCTAGGGAGAGGATAACGGTTCTTAATTGTCAGCTTGTTCAATCTCTTATAATCTATACACATTCTCTAGGTGTTGTCCTTCTTTCTCCTAAGCAACACAGGTGCACCCCAAGGTGATTTACTTGGACGGATCTGTTCCATCCTCAAATAATCTTCGAGTTGTTTAGCCAACTCATCTTCCTCAGTTTGGCTCATCGTGTAAGGTGGAATACTGACAGGATGGGCACCAGGGATCTAGTCAATACGATGATCTACTGCCCTTTCAGGTGGTAAACCCGATGGCAGTTCCTTAGGAAATACATCTTGAAACAAATCAAGTATCTTCTGTAATTCTTTGCTTTCAAACACACTTAATTCATTGACATCCATGAAAGGGATGAGAAAGGAAGAAAGTGTAATCAATATACAATGGAAAGCGGTATAGAAAGAAGAATCCATTATATTTTCAAAATCAACTGTATTTACAAGAGGTCCCTGAGAGAGGGATGTATACAATCACCTAAAATACTATACTGGGTGTCCTTGTGCTGAAAAGAAAAAATATGACTAGACCAATCGATCTGGACTTGAAGAGTCTTAAACCACTCAATCCCTAATAACAAGTCTATATTTTCTAGGTGCATAACATAGCATTCCAGAGTATCTTTGTAGTCCTTAATCTAGATTGGAAGCATCTCCACATTTCGATCCCATACTTGCCTTCTGGCAGGTAGGCGTACCTCATAGGTATGATCGCTGGGTGTCGTATCAAGACTCAATTTCTGCACAAGTTTGTAGTTAACAAAGTTGTGTGAACTGCCAGGGTCTAGAAGAATGTGAATTCTATGGCCATTCACTTCTCCATAAACTCGGAGAAGATCATGCAAGCCAAATACTTTAGAGTTGAACAGACAATCAGAACATGTACTAGGGCGAGAAAGTACAGTAACTGACGTACCTGTCAAAGACAACTGGTTAGTTGCCTTTGGCTTGGGTCCTGCGTTGGTCTTTGCACCCTTTTGCTTTGGGCACTCGTTACGCATGTGTCCTTTTTCTTCGCAGATAAAACAACGTCCCTCCTCCTTGAGCTTCAAAGCTTTAAGGAGTCGTTTCTTCTTCGCTGGTGTCGAACTTGAATTCTTCGAAGGTTGGTCCGAAGACTTTCCTTCAGTCGTGTTAGCCATAGGTGTAGAGAACTTTCTTTTATGCTTGGTCCCCTGCTCGGTAACGGGTTTCGACTTGGAAGAGACCATTGTATCATCATAGATACGAGCTGAATGAATGGCCTCGTCCAATGTTTTGCATTTGTTATTTTTAACCTTTAAACGGTATGAGTCTGGTAAACCAGCTACGAAGAACCCCAAAAGAGTAGTGGGATCCATCTTTGTAGCGTTCATTTGCAAGTCTCTAAACTTCTGGAGGTAGACCTCATAAGTGAGGTGCTGCGAGGTCATGGTCAAAGCTGTAAACCGGGCGACAACATCATAATCATCCTCTTTCTTGAGGAATTCCTTCTTGAAGATGTCTTCGAATTGTGCCCAAGTTGTTGGCTTAGGGTTGAGTTCCTTCCACCAAAGCAAAGCTTTGTCTGAGAGGAAACCTGCTGCTAACTGGATCTTTTTTCCATCATCATATGGATGAAACTGAAAATGGACCTGTCACTTATGTAGCCAAGTGTCCACGATCTTCTTGGTACGTTGCTTTTGCTCGCTCCCGAACGGTTCCGGAGTAATATTGGGGCCTAAAGCAGAGGCCAAGATATCCATACCCGAAAGAGTAGAGAGGGTAGTGGTCAAGAGAGAGATGGAGTTCTGCATAGCTTGCATCTGGGCGGCGATTTGTGCCTGACGTTCCGAAGAAGAAGCTTCGAGAGCAACTTTGAACTCTTAGAAATCTGATTTTGACACATAATCGTCAAAAAGATCGGCATCGGTAGCCGGGAAGCCTTCGCGTTCGACAAGGGGCTCCAACTCCGATTCTTGGGTCGACATCGTGAAGAGGGCAAGTGGAGAGAAAATTCGATCTTTGCACAATAAAAGTGCGAGGGAACTTGAGAGCTTGAGAGCTTGAAAACTTGAGAGATGTGTGGCAAGAAGCCCACTTAAGGGGTTTATATAACCTTCCCCAAAAGCTACTTGAGCTTTTGCTTTTGTGTTTTATATATATATATATATATATATATATATATGGATATATATATTCTGCTTTCTTAAAAAAAAACACATCTTTAAACCTTAGAGGGGACCTTTAAACTTTTTGAAAAAAAGTTAAACTAAAAAAAACCAAAAGCGTCCCAAATTGGCGAATGCTTTTTTGGATTTTTTTTTTCCCACTTGGATTTAGCGCCAACGTCGCCGGCGTGGGCTAAAGTCGCCGCCGCTAGTATGCCGCCGTTGCCTGCGTTGTTGCTAGATGCGTTTCTGCCGGTGCCTGTGTTCGCACAGCCGGCCTGCGCCAGCCTACGCTTGGCTTGGCCGCCTGGCTGCGTAAACCCAGGCGCTCGCCAGCAGGGCCGCCTATGTAGGCCTGGCCTGGCCGCCAACCTGGCCGCCTGCTTAAACGCCTACCTGCCTGCAACGCCCGGTAGCCCACAACCAACACTGCCACGATTCAAAACATTCACATCTCTCTTCGCTCTCTCTCTCTCTCTCGCGCGTTCAACCAAAAGCAAACGAACATGCTTTTTTTTTTCTATTTCTGTTTTCTCTCAACAGTTCATGCGATTGCACAAACACGAATCTTCAGCCTTCTTGCAAAGCAAAATAACCCTACCATCTACCTACACCCTCATCACGGGTTTCTTTGATGAAATACTAACTGAAAAAAAACAGCAGCATGCATAGAAAAAACAGCAAGCTTCTCGAACTCATACCTCTTCTTCGACCTCATCTTCTCTACCTATCGACTTGCTCGTTCACGAGGCACGCTTTGATACCACTGTCAATTCCCCACCGGATCTCCTCGTGGAACGCTCTTGGTACGAGACTCGAAACCTGCAAACAAACAAACAAACATGGGGGTGCAGGCCTGACTCACCTCCCAACCATGACAGCCATGGGCAAGCCCACAGTCTTGGCTGTCCCCACCGAGCCACGAGCTGAGCTAACTAGGTTGACGTACCGACCAATCTCCTCCTCGCGACGTCCCATACCGCCACGAAGCTACCCTCGCGGGCCTCGAGATTGCTGCCGGCCGCCTCGGCTGCGTAAAGCAGGTGCACGTCTGCACTAGATCCAGGCTCTAGACCATAGAGCTCTCACAAAGACATGCGAGACTCTATATGACTAATGACTAACCTTGGCCACCCTTTTATAGGCTCTTGGCCGGTCATCGGGCGTCCACACTTGGGTGCCTGCCCGTTAGTCTATCCCTAACTCAGCTCGCCAATCAGCCTGCCTACCTCCAAGCTTCCCCAAACCTCGAAGCTAGTCTTGTGTGCGTGTAGCACACGGTAGATACACACTGTGCACATGACATGGGCATTCAATTCGATGCCCAAATTTGGGGGTTTTGTCCAATTTGGGACAAAATTTCCTAATTGGTTGCCCAATTTGAGCAAATCTCAATTTGGATCCCCAAATTGGTTGCCCAATTCTTCCACCAATTCGAGGGTTTGGGTAAAACCCCTAAATTCAGGTTTGATTCCGGTTTGGGCAAAACCCCCAAATTGGTTGCCCAATTCTTCCACCAATTTGAGGGTTTGGGTAAAACCCCTAAATTCCGGTTTGATTCCGGTTTGGGCAAAACCCCCAAATTGGTTGTCCAATTCTTCCACCAATTTGAGGATTATGATTGATTGATTATTGAACTGTTGGTGTGTATACTTTCAGCTCTTTTGGCACCATACCCAACCTTCAGATTTTATGTATATAATTGTTTCGGTCCATCGTTTCACTGGCCACCTCTCGGTGGTGAAACGTTGCATTCCAAAATGAATCGTTTCAGCAACGTTTCATTTCAGCAGTGCAACGTTTCACGGTGACCTTGAGTTGGCTAGAGATGAGCCCCGTCATGGGTTGAAAGTCGTGCATAATGGTGGGACAGCCAAAGTTGATTATGTATCACTTGCCACTCATGCCACCGTATGGTGAACAACTCTCATGCAAGGATCCTTATGTGAATGCAAGTGTTGGGAGGCCGCCTTTGCACAGATCACCGTTGCATAGGGCACATGTCTCCGTGCCACGTGTTTCTTGTGAGGGTCATGTGCATGCACCTATTGCTGCCCCATTGGATAAGGGGAAGAGAAAGCTAGAAGATGAGGGTCACCATGCCAAGAGGCTTAAAGAATTTAAAGGAGGTGACAAATTTGTAAAGTTTGAAGCCTATCATGGTGATTATGATGCAAGCAAGGCAATGGGTTTTATAGACCAGTTTGACATTGCCTTTAGTGGTGAGTTGTTCTGGTGCATGTGTGATAGCCTTGCTGTACTCATCCACAGCCCCTGATTAAGAACAAGATTCTGAATAAACATGATTAAGATAGAGGAGAGCATAGTTGTTATGAGGCGGGCCTCTAACCGTTAGAGGCGTTTGAGGTGTACAAGTCTTCCAAGGTGTTCGAGGCTTCGCTCGAGGTGTCTGGGCATAGTTGATAAAAAAAAAAAAACCATTTCTGGATTATGCCCATTTCTGACCATTCTGGATTTGCCCGTTTTTGTCTGTTTGAGTCTCTAGATGTGGGCTATAAGGGTCCCTCTAAGCTCTCAAGACTCACACACACTCTCTCGAGTCTCTCCCTCTCTCATACATACTTTGTCTCCCTTCCTTAAGGCTTAAACCTTGCTCAAGGCAGCCCCTCTCACACACACTCACTCTCTCTCACACACTCTCTCTCCCTCTCTCATACAGAGAGGGTGCGGAGCGATTGGCTCGCTTCAGAGCACACCCAGGCATGTTCTTCAGGGAGCTGTGGACACCCCCTTCATTGATGTATACCATTTTATACCCCCAGTATGGTACAGGATGGAGCTAGCTAGGTTGCATATCATTTTTTTTTCCGAGAAAAGATCCTTTCATTAGTTATATAAAAACGCCAGTAGGGCTACAAAAGATCCTCTCCTACTCACAAGAACCGCGTGTAGAGTATAGAAGGGGCCACTGCGCCAGGTGGTGTGAAAGGCCTGGCATCGCAAGATCGCCTCATTCGAGTCGCCCCGGATGCGGTCATACTGTCCTCGCAGGGTGTGGATCAACTCCTGCCAAATCCCCCGAACAGTCTTTGCTGGTGGCTCCAGTCTCCCCTCAAAGGCCCTGAAGCACCGGGCCCTCCAGGTGAACCAAATGGTGAGGATGTTGAGGAGCTCCCATCGTAGATCCCTCTCCTGTGTCCAACTGGCGGACAAGAAATCCGGTGAAGGAGCAAGGCGAGGCTGGCCCCTAATGAATCTGATGGCCTGGCTGTCCTGCTCCGTCTCATAGCCCATAGCAGGCCCTGACGAAGTCGACCAAGCAGCGGCACCCCACGTATACATACCCTCTGGAGAGAGGGGGGCCAGAATACGCAGCATCCGCAGCCAAATCTGCTGCGCCTGAGGGCAGTCCCATAGGCAATGTCTCTGTGACTCCATAGGGTGGCCGCATCGGATGCAGGCCGTCGGAAGACCGCTGTAGACAAGCCAGGTGCCAACTGCTGAGCCCCTGTGGGCGACTAGCCACTGGAAAGTCGAGATCCTGCGGGCTTGTCGACTAGCCCAGAGCCGGGCCCAAAAATCCTCCAAGAACTCTTGTGAGAGTCCTTGTAGCCGCCAGTGCCCCGCTGCAGCTGGAGAGACGGTAGACCATCCTCCTCGTCGTCAAAATATGTCGCCCCAACCGAACAATATACTGGAAAAAGGTGATCTTTGTGGCCTCAAGGGATGCATAAGGATCATGCCACTCGTACTCATCAGGGTCCCACTGGAGCCGGGCCAAGGGGCGTGCTGCATATGCCCATATGCGCCAATCCGGGAGCACCTCTGCAGGGTCTGGGTCAATATGCCACTTCCGAGAAGCGGCGGCCACTACCTGTATCCTCTGAAAGGTGCACTCTGCAACCAAAGGCGACTCCACCTCCACTCTCTGAAGTGTGCCCTCATCCTGAATCTCATAGTAGAGGCATCTGCCATCCTCAGTGCAAGCTCTGACAGCAATCAGGATCTCCAACTGAGTAAAGGCTCCCATCCACCGTGGGGCCACTAGCTCGAGAGGCGTGAACCACTCCTCTGTGAGTGCCTCCTGAATGTCATCCCTCATAATCAACCCCCCTCTGAAGTGACTCAGCCTCTCCACCTGGATCTCCTCTGGGAGACTGCAGAAGGCCTGCCAGTCTCCAAAGCTACGTGCTAGGCCTGCCGCCAAAGGTCCCCAGGCTAGACACGGCTGAGAACCCAGCATATGACCCTGCTCTGTGCGAACCGCTGGGCTCCAGATGAGCGGCTGTCTGGCCCGCTCCTCAACACAAGAAGGAGGTCTTTGAGAGAGCCCCGGTCTCAGTAGCTCCCAAGCTCTCAGGATGCTCAAGGCAAATCTGTCCTCCCATCCTTTACTGAGGCATGTCCTCCTCATCTCTATGAAGATCCATCGAATCTCGGGTGCCCAAGTGCCCCCTGCTGGGGGAGCCGAGCCTGCAGCCGCTGCAAAAGAATCTCTTTCCAAGGCTCAGCGCCTGGAAGCAGCCGCTGCAAAAGAATCTCTTTCCAAGGCTCAGCGCCTGGAAGCAGCCCCCGAACAATAAGCTTCCCCAATAAGGCTCTACTCTGATCGACTGGATCTATAATGCCCAAGCCTCCCTGGGCCAGCGGAAGTGTATTAACTGCCCAAGCAACCTTTGCCCGGGCTGGCTGACCGTCCCGCCCAGACCAAAGAAAGTTCCTGATCAGCCTCTGTACCTGGCTGATGCAAGAGCTCGAGAAGATCCAGCAAGACGTAATGTACCACATGGTCGCTAAAAGCACCACCACCCTCCCAGCCAAGGATAGCCGAGCTGTACTCCAGTACAAAAGCTTCTTCCGAATGCTCAGAAGAAGCGGGGCAATCTGTTGCTCAGGTGACAAATCTAGTCCAATCTGGCATCCCAAATATCGCACTGCTGTGCTAGGAGGAATCCATCTAAAACCGGGGTCTGGGCTCCATGTCGGAGTGGGAGCGCTACTGATCCAAAAGGCCACTGTCTTGCGCCAATTGATCAACGCTCCCGAAGCTGCACTAAAAACCTGGAGCGACTGCTCTGCCCGAAGAAGATTGGCCTCCTGGCCATGCAAAACCCGTGTCGTCAGCAAACTCAGCATCGAGCAGGTCCTCCCCCCGGACTGGGAGCTGGAGTCCTCTCAAACCAACCTCCTCTTCCGTCAAATACATGCTCATAGCCTCAGCAAAGAAGAGAAAAAGAAACGGGGTGAGAGGACACCCCTGACAGACTGATCTGGTCAGCTCAAAACTCGGCCCCCGTCTTCCTGCAATCAACACCTGGCTACGAGCTGTGGAATACAAAGCCGCCACCCCTCTAATCTAACCTGGCTCAAAGCCCAGGCGAAGCATAGTGCCCTCTAAGAAACCCCAATCGACTCTATCGTATGCCTTCTCAAATCGAGAAGCATCACGACCAAGTCCTCACCAAGAAATCTAGCTCGGGCCATCGCCTCCTAGAAGGTGAAAATGTTGTCAAGGATACTACGCTCCTTGACGAATCCTGTCTGGGTAGCATGAATCAACTCTCCCAGGAAGGGCTGGATCCTCAAACTCAAGGTCTTTGCTAAGACCTTGTAGATAGTATTGAGGATCGTAATAGGTCTCCAATGCCGAATATCATCTGATACTCCCTCCCCCTTGGGGATAAGAAAGATCAAGCCCTCTGAAAAGCTCTGTGGCATCACCCCAGTGTCCAAAACATATTGAAAGCCCCTGCGGAGGCCTGGCCCCAAAAGGTCCCAATAGCGCATAAAAGAGGCCGGCGTCAATCCGTCCTCCCCTGGGCAACTATGACGCGGCAGGACCCTCAAGGCCTCAGCAAGCTCAACCTCTGAAAGAGGCTCACCTAGAACTGTATGCATACGATCTGTGACCCTCCTCTGCACATGGGCCCACACTGTCTGTCTGCAAGCATCTCGAGCCTCAGTGGCTGGCTCGGCTGAAAGCAGGTCTCTATAGAACCCAGTGGCAATGGCTCTGATCTCCCCGGGCTCAGTAGCTACCGATCCGTCCGGCCTCCCAAGCTGACGGACTCCTGCTCGAGCATGGCGGGGTCCAGTAATCTCAAAAAACTCCCCAGTCACTCTATCACCAAGCTGCGTCCACTGAGAGGGCTGGCGACGATAGTAAAACTCATGTCTCTGCTCCTCTGCCTCTCTAACCTCCTGGCGTGCCTGGCTCAGCTGGGACGCCACCCACTCACATGCAGGCTGCTGCTCCTGAAGGCGCTGAAGCGAAGCAAGGCTGTGTCTCAGCTGATGCTCCCGCTCGCGAGTCTCTCCCAGCCATGTCAAAGCTGCAGCGTGCAGAAAAGAGCTAAGCTCGATGAGCCCCTGGGCACACTGGCTTGCTGCATCCTGGTCAGAGCACTGACTATCATGCCAAATCCTCTCAATGTCCTCAGCGAGACTAGGATCTGCTGGGATCCTCAACTGCAAGCTGGGCTCCCGTGTCCTCTCCGCAAGTGTCAAAATAACTGGCGCATGGTCTGAAAATGAGGTGCCAGCGAGAATGCCAACGGAGCCCCCTCGCTCCCCTAACCAGTCGCCCACATAAAAGCGATCAATCCGTGATAGATTAGTCCCTTCCTGTCGGCGATCCGACCGAGAGAAACTAAGACTGTCCTGAGAGCGGGAGAAGGCCCCATGCTGCCATGCATCAGTGATCCTCAGTGACAGGTCCTCAAGCATGTTGAAGTCTCCCCCGACACACCAATGTGCGGCCTCTGGCAATGCATCCGTAACCTGGGTCCAGAACTCTGCTCTGGCACTAGCATGGTTGGGCGCATAGACGTTGAGCACGCCCAAGAGCTCATCATGCATCCTCAGAATGACATACTGTGCTCTACCAGGCACAATGATCCCTCGATCCACAATGGCCTGCCGCCATACATCTGCAATGACCATGCATACTCCTCCCTGTCCACCCAAAGGGCCAAACCCTGCAGACCAAAAGGTGTCCCATCTACCAGGCATCACCGAACCATATCTCCGGATCCTGCTCTCACCCAAGTGGTGCTCCTGCATCATCAAAATATCAATACTGCCACCAACCAGGCATCTCTGAAGCTCCTGCCTCAAGCAACCACGATAGCGTATATAATGTGCTCCGCCAAGGCCCTGTACATTCCATGAGATGATCCTCATGGATGGCCTGCTGAGGTGGATGCTGTCTCAGCCCTACGGCGGGCCTTCGCAAGCGGCTTGGATGGAGAATAGTCCCCATCCGAGCGGCTACGAATCTGCCCACCCAGTGTGCTGCAAGAATCCCGGATCAGGCGCCAAAGGCTGTGTCCCATGGCGACTGCCTCCCGCTCAGACAGAGCAACCTCGTGTATGCATACATATCCAGGGTCGCGTGCATAAGTCTGCCACTATGCGAACGACCAAATGACGAATCCCTGAGGCATCCACACTCCCGGGATCCAAGAAAAAATGAGCCAACTCCCATAGTCGGCCTATCACATCTGTCACCTCCAAATCGCTCACATGGTGAGAAAACTCAACTGCCTGAGTCTTCAAAGTGCTAAGAGCGAGCTCCAGAGTCCACTCCCGGTCGCATGGGCCACAGAGAGGGAACGAGAAGGCCACTCTGCTGAATCAAGTGCCTCCTCCCCGCGGGCCGGAGGTATCACTACATGAACTCTGATGGGTGCTGGCTCGTGGGGGCCCTCTGCTCCAAAAAGCCGTGTGAAGGAGTAATCAAAAGCCTCCGAGCGCTGTCTAGTGCCGAGGCGACTCAGCCGACTGCGGATAGATGATATCTGTGAAGCCCGAATCGGTATGGTAAGTCTCCTCTGCGGTGCTCAGAGCCCTCCGGACTGCAGGTGAACGCCAGGGGACTGCCAAGGCCTCCTGGGGAGCTGAGGCGGGCGGGGGGGGGAGGAGGGGGGGGCGAGGGGGGTGGAGAAGGAGCCGCTGCCGAAACCGGAGCGGGGGCGGGAGGAGGCGAAGGTGGAAGCGAGGCGGTAGGGGGGGACGGGGGTGAAGGAGGGGGTGCTGGCATCTCCTGGTCCTCAGTTGTCGCAAGGGTCTCCTCCTGGAGGGGAGCAAAGCTGTTCCTCACAGGAACCCAGTGATGCTGAGCCTGTGGCTGCTGCTGCATCGGTCTCTGGGCGTGCTGCTGTGGCTGTCTCCCTCGACGGCGCCCCTGTCCAGGCTGCCACTCCGAGGTCTCTGTGGCCTGAGCAGGTGTCCCGGAGGCTGCCTGGCGAGCCGCATCTGTGGGCGGGCCATCAGGGGCCTGCTGCTGCGGCGGTGAAGGTCGGGTTCTCCTGCGAGGGCAGGCCTTGGCCAGATGGCCGACCTGCCTGCAAATAAAGCACTGGTTTGGGAGCCCGGAGAACTCCACTCTCTGATCAATCCATCCCCCCCCCCCCTATCCTAGGTAGCTGAATGACCTTCGGAAGGGAGGAGATGTCAGGAACCAAAACTCTGACCGAAGGTAGCCCAGCTGCTCTGGCCACCATTGAAGTTGCTGTGGGGCCAGTCTCTAGCACCGAACCCACCAATGCTCCTAGCCTAGAAAGGAGCGGAAGGTACTCACGGCGGAGTCTAGGGAAGCAAACTGTAACATGGAAAAGGCACTCTCCCTGCTCGGCCGCTGCTGGGTCAAAGCCATGCTGCCAAGGTCTGAAGAATGCCCGAGCACCCCTGATGTCAAGGGGACTCATGGCTAGGACCTTGGCCACGCTCTGGGCTGTCTCGAACTCGATCTGATAGTGTCCACGGCCCAGTAGCTGAACGTCCAGGATCTTGCCCACATCTGCAAGAAGGCGGGCCTGGAGAAGATCCCGGATCTCCCCTCTGCTGGGGCGAGTGCCGACTATACAGCAGATGGTGGAATGTGCCTGGAGGCGTTCCACCTCTGCTGCGAGGCTCGCTTCCTCTTCTGGTGAAAGAGAAAGCCTGATGGGGGTATCCTCAGGGGCGGGCGAGGGGCCTGCGGGAGAGTCCCTCTGAGGCGGGGCAGGAGGAGCCTCCATCAGTGTCTGAAGCAATGTCGAAGGCGGAACGAATGCGGAGAGTCCTGCAAGAACCAAGCTGCACACAAAGGACGGAGGGGGAAGGCGGAAGGCAAAAAGAAAGCCCCAGGGGACGGAAAAATCAAAAAAAAAAGGGGGGGGGGGGTAAGGCGGCGAAGACAAAAAGCCCCTAGGGGGGAGGCGGAAGAAGCGCGAAAAAGGGGGCGGGGGGGAAGATAAGGCGACGGCGGCGAAAGGGGGGGCGGGGCGTTGAAGGAGGACGGGAGGGCGCGAAGGAGAGGAGCAGGAGCAGGGGGCGGCAGGCGCTTCAGCGCTGGGGTGCGCAGGACAGCCAGGCGGGGGAGGGGGGGGCAAACGTGAGGGCAGGCGGGGGGGGGGGGGGGGGGCAGACGCGAGGGCGGGAAAGGGGGGAGGGCGTGCAGTCAGCGCGAGCGGGGGGGGGGGGGGAGCGAGAGCTTCAGCCACGCTAGGTTGCATATCATGATTGTTTACTCCATGCATATAGCTTTGCATTCTCCTAGTAGTAGAGCTCCATCTTCTCCTCCACTCATTGTACTTATTGCACACCCAGATTCAGCTTTTTAGTTAAGTACTTTTTCATTTTGTTGGGATGATAGAGGATACCCCATACAGGTACACCGATGTCTCATAGGCCGAGTTCGGTGTCTTTTGGAAGACGTTAATAAAATCTTTCTTTCTTTCTTTCTTTCAGCATGGCCTAGACATGGATCATCTACCACCATTCCAGTATGACAGGGATGCACCACATATCCGTCTCTCTCATAGTGAGAGGAACAGAGTATTGAGACAGGATCTATGGCAGCTCTATACACGAGAGACATGGATATCCCCTACACAGCCTCTTCCACCGAAGATGCTATACTACAGAGATCACTTCATGAGTATCACTGATGATGGATTTATAGAGAGGCCTAGATACATGGAGGGCTTTGTACCACACGGCTCCTGAGTGGCTATTGGTTAGTTTAGAGTTTCATCACACCGATTGGAGATTGAGACTGGCAGAGCAGCACGGATCCCCCGAGAGGAGAGGGTATGCAGATTGTGCAGAGAGGAGGTGGAGAGTGAGGAGTATTATGTATGCAGATGCAGAGCATATACAACCATCAGAGAGAGATATCCCATTTTATTTAGAGAGCCACATTCCCTACGCCAGATCTTTGAGGCAGCAGACCAGCGCATACTGGGGAGATTCATTCTAGACATATAGCGCCACAGATCATTACAGGCTCAGACAGCTCCAGAGGGGGGACGACAGACACAGATTACTACATTTTTTCAGAGATCCATCCCACTCCCAGCCCCTACACGACAAGGAATTACTCTCCAGAGAGCAGAGACACTCAGAGCCCGCAGGAGACAGAGGACACCTGGCTTTCGGACACCACGCCTATACCAGAGAGAGATGACAGAGATCAGAGCTCAGTTTCACAGAGAGGGTGCGGAGCGACTGGCTCGCTTCAGAGCACACCCAGGCATGTTCTTCAGGGACCCCGCAGGAGACAGAGGACACCTGGCTTTCGGACCCGTCACACCACGCCTATACCAGAGAGAGATGACAGAGATCAGAGCTCAGTTTCACAGAGAGGGTGCGGAGCCACTGGCTCGCTTCAGAGCACACCCAAGCATGTTCTTCAGGGAGCTGTGGACACCTCCTTCATTGATGTATACCATTTTATAACCCCAGTATGGTACAGGATGGAGCTAGCTAGGTTGCATATCATGATTGTATACTCCATGCATATAGCTTTTCCTAGTAGTAGAGCTCCATCACCTTCACCACTCACTGTACTTATTGCACACCCAGATTCAGCTTTTTAGTTCAGTACTTTTTCATTTTGTTGGGATGACAGAGGATACCCCATACAGGTACACCGATTTGTCTCATAGGCCAAGTTCGGTCTTTTGGAAGACGTTAATAAAATCTTTCTTTCTTTCTCTCTTTCTTTCTCTCTCTCTTTCTCTCTCTCTAATAATCTATCTATCTATATATATATATCTATCATTTTTACACACACACACACACACACACACACACACACACACACACACACACATATATAATATAACAAACGCCTCTAACGTGCCTCTAACGTCTCTAAAAAATACGAGTCTTTCGAGGCGCGTACCATATCCGCCTTGTACCAAACGCCTCTAATGCCAACAACCCTGGAGGAGAGAAGAAGAGAGAGAGAGTTGGTGTCAGGGTTTTGTTTTATTTATATGGTACAAAAAGGTTACTGAATGCTTGTACATAATGTAGGTCCTTGGTCAAACCCTAGGGGTGACCTCTGGCCCCTTTCTACATGGCTTCTACTGGTATCTACTTTTGCTAATGATGAATGACTTGATAACTTGATGAATGATGACTTCTACTTATATATTATGCTTGAGATGTGGTCGGCCAAGTACAAGTGTTGTTGGCCAGCTTTGGAAAAATAAATTCATAACTTGCTCTGATAAATATTGAGCTTACTTCATCATTTTTCCCTCACTTACTGGCCATTTACTTAGGCACTGAGCAACTGTTTCCTAGGATCCCAGATGGGTGCCGACAGGGATCCTAAACCCTCCATCATGATGATGATGATGATAATGATGGTGCTCATGATGATTTTGATGATGCTGATGCTGATTCTGATGCTGATTCTGATGCTGATACTGTTGATGATACTGATGATACTTTTGATGACCTAAATGCTGTCACACTTGATATCCTAATCAGGGATTATGCTGTTCATGCTAAAGCTTAGCCATGGTATGGGCGTGCATATGACATCCCCTCCTGCTAAACTTGATGACGGGGTCGACACTTTGCCATCCTTCCTCCCACTTTGACCTTGATCTTCTACTTCTGACTTTGACTCTTTTTGTCAAAACACCTTCCACTTTTGATCTCCACTTCCAAGTCTTGCTGAGGATTTGAACATCCGTTTCACTACTGTCCCCATGCCTACTATCCCCTTCCCTTAACACAATGGTTGGTCACGTGTCGGAATTGATCATGCGTGTTGCTAGGCCTTTGGAATTGATTCGAGAGCTTAATGATGTATTGGTTCTGAGTACATATCCTTAGGGAATGCTTTCCTCTAGCTTCGCCTATTGTAGACCACCACATGTGCTACCCTGCTACATTCTTCTATCGGATTTGTGCACCTCCTTGGGACTTAGTTCTTGAGCGTGAATGCTCTGATACCAATGTTGCATGTGCGGAAACCTTGTTGTAATGATCCACAACCCTAAGCCTGATTAAGAACAAGATGCTGAATAAGCATGATTAAGACAAAGGAGAGAGAAGAAGAGAGAGAGAGTTGGTGTTAGGGTTTTGCTGCATTTATATGGTACAAAAGGTTACTGAATGCTTGTACATGATGTAGGCTCTTACACGACTTCTACTGATATCTACTTCTGCTAATGGTGAATGACTTGATAACTTGATGAATGATGACTTCTACTTATATATTATGCTTGAGGTGCTGGTCGCCCAAATTTGGACAAATAAATTCATAACTTGTGATGCTACGCTTACTTCATGCTTTGCCCACACTTACTGGCCATTCACTTAGGCACTGGCTGCCTGTTGCCTAGGATCCGAGATGATTGCCAATTGCCAGCCTGAATGCTCCTTATGGCTATCGACAGGGTTCCCAAACCCTCCATAGTGATGATGATTCTGATGTTGATGATACTGATGATGCTACTGTTGATGGTACTAATGATATTGTTGATGACCTAAATGCTGTCACAACTGATGTCCTAATCAAGGATTATGATGTTCATGGTGAAGATTAGCCATGGCATGGGCGTGCACGTGACAAGTTCTGTGAGAAATCAAAGATTCGCCATGTGAGCATGTTCTTAAAGGGCTCGGTTGCCCATTGGTGGATCATTGAAAAGCTCTCAAGCAACTCCATTTAGACATGGGAGGACTTTAAAGAGAGGTTTTATGCACAATTCTTGCCTCCCGATGCCGTGGAGAAGATCATAAACAAGTGGGATAAGATTGAGCAGAAGGACAATGAGTCCGTGCAGACACATGTAAACAAGTTTTGGAAGATCTACTTGGAGGTCTCACCATTCTTGTTTGTGGGTGAACCCGAGAAGAAAAGGAAGTTCAAGTCTAGACTTCAACTAGTCTGGTCTTGATACTCACCACAATGCTACCTTGCAAGACTATATGGCAGCTGTTCTTGCCACCGAGCAAATGAAGCATAAATTGTAGCGTTCTAGCAAAGGAGACCATGCTTTCTAGCAAAGAGAGGGCTGGTCATAACCAGCAAAAGAGTAGACAACATGCTAAACCTTTTGTGAAAGATGTAAAGAGTGGTGGAAAGGCTGAAAATATGCAGCCCAAGGATGCCTCTTAGAAAAAGCACAAGTTTAGCCGCACTCTTGAGCAGAGGGATCAATATGCCAAGGAGGGTAAATGCTTCTCATGTGGTAGCAAAGATCACATGTTTCGTGAATGTCCTAAGTGTATCCGGCTTTGTTATTGTTTTCCTTTTTGTATTCCTGTCGTATGATTTGAGGAATTCTACACAGAGTCATTGGTTGAGAAGCAACAAAAGGCAAACGTGCATGCTATTCCCGATGTGCAAGGGAATACAAGAAATGAAGACATAGAGAGGATGGTTTGCAAAGCTTGGGGACAGCCCGCACTCTTTATGTTTGATGAGTGTACCATAGATAACTTCATTTTTGTGGCGATTGCATCTGCATTGAACATTGATGTAGGGGACACGAGGCCCCATATTGAGGCGGAGGCCGCTTTTGTGGGCAAGCAAGTGCAGGTGACCCCTATCTTTGGAAAGTTGCGCATACACACCTAGGAGTATCTTGATCATGAGAATTTCTTGGTTGCACCATTGTAGGTATGCGATGTATTGTTGGGAAAGCCGTGGCATTGAGCCACACAAGGAGTATAAAACAAACAGGATTGCTTTTATGCATAAGGGCCGTATGCATGTTATTGATGCTAGGCAAGAGGGAAACTCCATTCTAGTTGTATCTCATGTTCAAATAAATAAAGCAATGAAAAAGAGTGTTTCTGTGTACTTGGTTTTGTACGTGAAAATGTTAAAAATGATGATGTACAGGTAGGTAGACACTCTTACGATTTTTAGATGCATACAGAGATTGTTTTGCAGATGCATTGCTAGGAGAGTTACCTCTTGAGAGGCCCGAGGATCACTACATTAATGTGGTGCCGGGTAGCTCTCCACCAAATAGACCCGCCCGCATATAGGGTAAGTAGAGCATAGCAAGGGGAGATTATGAAATAGGTGACGGAGCTATGAGACCGAGGTTTGCTTCAGCTAAGCTCTTCACCATGTTGCTCACCGGTCTTGCTAGTGTAGAAGAAGGGTGGTTCCTTCTATATGTGTGTGGATTACCGGGCTTTAAATAAGCTTATTATCCAGAATCGGTTTCCAATCCCGTGCATAGATGACATCCTCGATAAACTTGATGGGTTTGCATGTTTCAGCCGCATTGACCTTAAGAGTGGGTATCACCAAGTACGTGTGGCACCATAGGCCGTACACAAAACTACAGTTAGGACATCATTTGGTTTGTATGAGTTTTTGGTTATGTCATTTGGACTCACGAATGCCCCGGCTACGTATGCCCCGGCTACGTTTGGTAGAATGATTGATCGCATTTTCCGTGAGCATCGGAAATTCATAGGTGTGTTTTTTGATGACATCTTGGTATTCTCCAAGAACGAGGAGGAACACCACCAACACTTGGCTATTGTGTTTGAAGAGCTTCGTAAGCACAAGCTCTTTATCAATGTGAAGAAGAGTGATTTTTTCCTCTAAGAGATTCATTATTTGGTGCACATTGTGTCAAAGGATGGCATCAAGATGGATAGTGGTTGCAATGTCAGCTGCCTCACATGGAGACTTGTCTACCATGCGTGAATTGTACCATACAGATGTTGATTTTGGGCATTTATGAAATGATGTAACGGCTGGTCATGCACATGCATCTTATGTGCTCAAAGAGGGATATCTCATGAAGGGTAACTGTAGACATGAGGCAAAAGGTTACAGATTAGTGCCATGCTCCGCCATATGCAGGACATAGAGGTATCATACCTACTACGGGCATGATTGAGCGCTATTTCTTTTGGCCGAGTATGCGTGAGGATATTGAGGCATTTGCATGTGCATGTATCACATGCCAAAAGGTCAAATTTGACAGGAAAAAGGCTCTCGGTTTGCTTCAGTCGTTGCCTATTCCCTCACAGCCATGGGAAAGTGTTGCAATGGACTTAATCATGGATTTGCCTCGTACTTAGCAAGGCAATGATGCTATTTGGACCATTGTTGACAGGTTTGGATCATTGTTGACAGGTTTAGTAAGCAGACACACTTCTTGCCTATCAGCCTCTGCACTTGCTGTACTTGTAGCCCAGCGAGGCGTGCAGTGACAGACTCAGCCACGTGTCCAAGCGATAAAGATATAGAGAGAGAGGGGAGAGAGAAGGGAATAGGGATCTTGCACAGTGCACCACACTGAGCGGGGAACATGCCCCGCCCCTTTTCAAGAATTTACTCAGGAACAATCCACGGGCACGCTGGCCAGGATCAATACAATCAATGAATAGGATATCCAAGTTGATGTCGATGTCTATGTCTAGGCACAAGATCTCTGATGCCGAGCACACCACGGGGATGACCCATAAGTATCTCTCACCGGGCTAGTACCATATCTAATATCCAAATCCAAATCCAATGAATCCAAGTCCAATGAATCTAAATCCAAATCCAAATCCAATGAATCCAAGTCCAAGTCCAAGTCCAAGTCCAAGTCCAGATCCAAGTCCAAGTTCAAGTCCAAATCCAAGAATCACTCGCTCATCCCATGAGTAATCCCCACAACTCCTATAGCCTTCTCGATGAAGAAAACCATTGAAAAGCTCTTTTGGCAAAAAAACTGATATAAAACGTGTTTTAATGGTTTTCGGGGGATAAATCCTCCAAAAAGCAGTTTTTAGGGTTTCTGAAAATTTCAGCCCGTACAGCCCAACACATGTCCACACAGCTCTGTACGGCTGTACGGATCCGTACAGTCCTACGGATAGATGATGATGTGGCACATCATTTGATGGAGGCACTCTGAATCAGCGGGGAGCGATGAAAAACTCCATGATTTGGTTCATGATCAAGTAGATGTTGATGGAGAAGATGATCTCCACGCTTCAACGAAGATGGCAACGTGATGAAGAGGTTCTTCTTCCACTTGATGCTCAAGAGAGGCTCATGCTTCTTTTATACTTGGGAAAGTTTTGCCAAAAAGTGATGCTTTTGCTTTGCTTTTGCCTTTACTTTGCTTTTGATCTTTTTAATAGGAAAATATTACTCCACTTTACTCATAAGTTCTTGTTTTTCTTTTCTAGCTTCAGGGCCTTTCTTTTTGCCTTGGAGCTACTTTTTGAAAAAGCGGCTTTTAACTTTTTGGTCCGGCTTAGTCTCCTCTTTCCAATGGTGTCCTTGGCTCGTGCGGTCAACCTTGTTTGACTTTTTGGTTTTTCTTGCTTTTTGACCAAGAATGGTGCTTTTTCTTGAATAAACCTTACGGTTCCTATCCCCATGCCTTCTTCCACTTGTCTCGTGTTTGGGCAAGGGTTCTATCATGTGAAATAGAGCTAGAAGGGTCAAATAATTACATTCTCTCCCTCTTACATCGTAGTTGTCCTCCTCAACTGCGGACTGCAAGTGTTCCATGCATATCCATATCTTCCAAGTACATCCATATGTTCCAAGTATATCCACATGTTTCAAGGTACTAGTAACTAGCCCCATCTGGTGAGCTTGTGCATCTGGTCTTTCTGCTCTCTGGCAACATCTTAATGCCTTTTCTTCAACCAATGGCTTTGTTCTTGATGGTACTTCTTTATGGCTTGTCACATGTGTTAGAGATAAAATAAATGCATACTTACCTCCTGCAAAAACTAGATAGAAGCTAGTCAACAAACAAGCATGCATCATTTGCGTCTACTGGGTATTCCAAGTACTGGCCAGGTAGTCTGGAGCCTAGTGGACTATCACATGCCATAAATCCAAGCATTGTCCATACATCAAAAAGATCACACAAAGTCAAAGAAATTCAAACATACATCAGTATGCAATGCACAAGTAATGATCCTCTTGTTCATGGATTGTCCTGTCTCATAGAAATCTCATATGGCTCAGGGCTCTCCAAGATAATGCATCTGCTACATTGTTGTTTTTTTTACGTTCATAGGCCACAATATGGTCTTCTTGGTTCAAGACTGCTCCAATGCAATCTTTATTATGTGCAACCACTAAAAGGTCTAGAATAACCAACACCGGTCCTTTGCTAGCTAAAGTCTCAATTCTTCAAAAGGGTTCTGTTTCAGCTTTGGTCCACAAAGATTCCACAGCTTTATTTGGCGAAACATGCAATGGGCTAAGCACCACTGCAAACCACTTGACAAACTTCTTGGCATGATATCAATCTGATGATCTTTCGATCTCTCTGGCTTCTTGCTTTGGCTTGTCGGAACAACTTACAGCCATATGTCCCTTCTTTCCACAATAAGCATTGATCTTGACGCTCTTCTGTGTAGCTTGAAGCCCACTTTGCTAGATGATGAAGGCTCCTTTACCTTCCTTTCTCTTGCTTGTCTTGAAGAGGCTGCATCTGAGATAGCGGGCCTAGGAATGGCCTCCCCATTTCCTTCACAAGAAATGGAACAAGTAGCTGTAGATCCTTTTGCAATAATGACTCCTTTGGCACGAAGATAAGATTTAGCAGTTTCAACTCCTTCGGCTTTGGTGGCTCGATCCTTGATGAAATTTGCAAACATTCGAGCCCTTCTTTGGTCCTGTTCCTCCAAGCAAGGACTTCTTCGTCTTTGAGAAATCGCCTGAACTGCTAAAAGTCATGATACTCTTTTGATGACCCTGGTTCCCATCCTGAAGTCCTATATTGGCCTCATAGTTTTTCCCTTCATTACGCCCTTCCCTATACTCTCGACATGGCTCTGTCACCCCAAGAAAGTTTCTTCAAGAGAAAACCAGCTTTGATACCACTATAAGCCTAGTGGAGCGTGTAGTGACAGACTCAACCACGTGTCCAAGAGATAAAGATATAGAGAGAGAGGGGGGAGAGAGAAGCGAATAGGGATCTTGCATAGTACACCACACTGAGCGGGGAACAAGTCCCACCCTCTTTCAAGAATTTATTCAGGAACAATCCACGTGCACGTTGGCCAGGATCAATACAATCAATGAATACAAAACAAACAGATGTAGGATATCCAAGTTGATGTCGATGTCGATGTCTAGGCACGAGATCTTTGATGCTGAGCACACCACGGGGATGACCCACAAGCTTTGATACCACTATAAGCCCAGTGGAGCGTGCAGTGACAGACTCAACCACGTGTCGAAGAGATAAAGATATATAGAGAGAGAGGGGAGAGAGAAGGGAATAGGGATCTTGCATAGTACACCACACTGAGCGGGGAAAAGCCCCACCCTCTTTCAAGAATTTATTCAGGAACAATCTGTGTGCACGTTGGCCAGGTTCAATACAATCAATGAATACAAAACAAACAGATATGCCGATGTAGGATATCCAAGTTGATGTCGATGTCTAGGCACGAGATCTTTGATGCTGAGCACACCACGGGGATGACCCACAAGTATCTCTCACCGGGTGTCAAATCCCCACGGATCCCCTCGTGATCGATCTTTGTTCGAAACTCGAATCCTGCAAACAAACAAACAAACAAACAAGCAAGGGGGTGCAGGCCTGACTCACCTCCCAACCATGACAGCCGTGGGCAAGCCCACAGTCTTGGCTGTCCCCACCGAGCCATGAGCTGAGCTAACTAGGTTGACGTACCGACCAATCTCCTCCTCGCGACGTCCCATACCGCCACGAAGCTGCCCTCGCGGGCCTCGAGATTGCTGTCGGCCTCGGTTGCATAAAGCAGGTGCATGTCTGCACTAGATCCAGGCTCCAAGACCATAGAGCTCTCACAAACTCGTGAGACTCTCTATAATACAATAACTAACCTTGGCCACTCTTTTATAGGCTCTTGGCCGGTCATCGGGCGTCCACACTTGGCCACCCGCCCGTCCATACTTGGGTGCCCGCCCGTTAGTATTTCCCTAACTCAGCTTGTCAATCAGCTTGCCTAGTTCCAAGCTTCCCCAAGCCTCAAAACTAGTCTTGCATGCGTATAGCACACGGTAGATACCCAGTGTGCACATGACATACTCCCCTTCCTCTAAGAGCTCAATCTGATCATCCTCAATCTGATGGCCAGACTGAAAGAGTGAATCAGATTTTGGAGGATATGCTTCGAGCATATGTATCCAAAAGACAGAGTTCATGGGAGGATTATCTTCCTATGTTAGAATTTGCATATAACAGTACTAAGCATACGAGTACAGGGTTTAGTCCTTTCATGCTTATGTACGGTTTTCAACCTAGATCACCTGTTACAGTAGGATTCTCAGGACTTCAGCATGATGCAGCACGTAATTTTTTGCAAGATATGCAGGAAATGTTACAAGTTGCGAAGAAATCTATTAGAAGTGCTCAAGACCGAGACAGGTTTTATTCTAATAGACATCGTTCACCTAGAGAGTTCTCTGAAGGAACGATGGTGTATTTGCGAGTTCCGAAAGATTTCGAGACTTTACGGACAGGTAGATCTCCGAAATTATCCCCTAGATACTGTGGACCATTTCGTGTTACACGACGGATTGGTTCAGTTGCATATGAATTGGATTTGCCTTCTCATGTGAAAGTTCATCCTATATTTCATGTCAGTAGACTTAAGGAAGTACTGGGTGGAGCAGATCAGTTAGTCACTCCTCAAGAAATTATAAATGTCCAGGACATGACATTTGTTCCGCACGAACCTGAAAAGATTCTTGGCTTTCGTGAACGAAGATTGCGTCATACGCTTATCACGGAATACAAGATCAAGTGGAAGGATCGTGTTTAGGAGGACGCTACATGGGAGACATTGACTTCTCTTCAGAGAGATTACCTTGGCTTTTTAGTGAGCTCAGGAGTGAGCTCTTAGAGGAAGGGGAGTATGTCATGTGCACAGTGGGTATCTACCGTGTGCTATACGCATGCAAGACTAGTTTCGAGGCTTGGGGAAGCTTGGAACTAGGTAGGCTGATTGACGAGCTGAGTTAGGGATATACTAACGGGCGGGCACCCAAGTATGGACGAGCGGGCGGCCAAGTGTGGACGCCCGATGACCGGCCAAGAGCCTATAAAAGGGTGGCCAAGGTTAGTTATTGTATTATAGAGAGTCTCGCGAGTTTGTGAGAGCTCTATGGTCTTGGAGCCTGGATCTAGTGCAGACGTGCACCTGCTTTATGCAGCCGAGGCCGGCAGCAATCTCGAGGCCCGCGAGGGCAGCTTCGTGGCGGTATGGGACGTCGCGAGGAGGAGATTGGTCGGTACGTCAACCTAGTTAGCTCAGCTCGTGGCGGCTCGGTGGGGACAGCCAAGACTGTGGGCTTGCCCACGGCTGTCATGGTTGGGAGGTGAGTCAGGCCTGCACCCCCTTGCTTGTTTGTTGTTCGTTTGTTTTGCAGGATTCGAGTTTCGAACCAAGATCGATCACGAGGGGATCCGTGGGGATTTGACAGTGTACCTCCCAACCATGACAGCCGTGGGCAAGCCCACAGTCTTGGCTGTCCCCACCGAGCCACGAGCTGAGCTAACTAGGTTGAAGGACCGACCAATCTCCTCCTCGCGACGTCCCATACCGCCACGAAGCTGCCCTCGCGGGCCTCGAGATTGCTGCCGGCCTCGGCTGCATAAAGCAGGTGCACGTCTGCACTAGATCCAGGCTCCAAGACCATAGAGCTCTCACAAACTCGCGAGACTCTCTATAATACAATAACTAACCTTGGCCACCCTTTTATAGGCTCTTGCCGGTCATCGGGCGTCCACACTTGGCCGCCCACCCGTCCATACTTGGGTGCCCGCCCGTTAGTATTTCCCTAACTCAGCTCGTCAATCAGCCTGCCTAGTTCCAAGCTTCCCCAAGCCTCGAAACTAGTCTTGCATGCGTATAGCACACGGTAGATACCCACTGTGCACATGACACCGGGCTAGTACCAGATCTAATATCCAAATCCAAGTCCAATGAATCCAAATCCAAGAGTCCAAGTCCAAGTCCAAGTCCAGGTCCAGGTCCAGGTCCAGGTCCAGGTCCAGGTCCAAATCCAAGAATCACTCGCTCATCCCATGAGTAATCTTCACAACTCCTATAGCCTTGTCAATGAAGAAAACCATGGAAAAGCTCTTTCTGGCAAGAAAACTGATATAAAACTTGTTTTAATGGTTTTCGAGCGATAAAAACCTCCAAAAAGGAGTTCTTAGGGTTTCTGGAGAAAACCATGGAAAAGCTCTTTCTGGCAAGAAAATTGATATAAAACCTGTTTTAATGGTTTTAGGGCGATAAAAACCTCCAAAAAGCAGTTTTTAGGGTTTTTGGAGCAGCTTTAGGGTTTTTGAAATTTTCAGGCCAGATAGCCGCGGTCATGTCCATACAGTTCCGCATGGCTGTACGGATCCGTACAGTCATACAGACAGATGATGACGTGGCACAACATTTGATGGAGGCACTCTGAATTAGCAAGCAGCAATGAAAAACTCCATGATTTGGTTCATGATCAAGGAGATGGTGATGGAGAAGATAATCTCCATGCTTCAACAAAGATGGCAACGCGGTGAAGGGGTTCTTCTTTCACTTGATGCTCAAGAGAGGCTCATGCTTCTTTTATACTTGGGGAAGCCTTGCTTTTTGCCGAACAGTGATGCTTTTGCTTTGCTTTTGCCTTTTACTTTGCTTTTGGTCTTTTTAATAGTAAAATATTACTCAACTTTAGTCAAAAGTTCTTGTTTTGCTTTTCTAGCTTCAGGGCCTTGCTTTTTGGCCCTGGAGCTGCATTTTGAAAAAGCGGCTTTCAGCTTTTTGGTTTGGCTCAATCTCCTCTTTCCAATGGTGCCCTTGGCTCGCGGTCAACCTTGTTTGACTTTTTTCTTTTTCTTGCTTTTTGACCAAGAATGGTGCTTTTCTTGAACAATTATGGTCCCTGTCCCCATGCCTTCTTCCACCTGTCTCGTGTTCGGGCAAGGGTTCTATCATGTGAAATAGAGCTAGGAGGGCCAAATAGTTACAGTACCCGACTACACCTACTATACTTGACTTGTACCTGTTGTGTACTGGCTGCACCCGACTTGTACCTAAAGTACACTTGCTTTGTACGTGGTGAGTTAACAACTGTACTTGTACTATCAACATCATTTGTACCTGCTGCATCTACATCTACTCGTGTACATGTTTGAGTACCAGCAACAACAACTATGGACCTGTTGAGTACTAGTTCCTCATAAACCTCTTCTTGCAAGTCCCCATCCATGTTGGGCAGCCAAAGCAACAACACAGCTAATAGTGGACAGCCGTGGAGTAGGTGTAAAAGTCTCATCATAATCTATGCCTTTTTGTTGGGCATAGCCTTTGGCAAGAAGTTTGGCCTTGTACTTGTTAGTGGTACCATTAGACTTTCTCTTGACTTTATAAACCCACTTTGTACTAATTGGTTTCTTGCCATGAGGCAAGTCCACTAGATCCCATGTGCTATTTTTTTTTGTATAGCATTGATTTCTTGTTGCATGGCTTCTTGCCAGTGCTCATCCTCTTGAGTCTCCTCGTAAGAGTCTGGCTCATTTGTCATAAAGACTACTCATGTAAGCCACATCAGCATGTTCTTTAGCATTCCCGTGTCCTACTATAAAGAGGAGCTGAGAGTTTACTCTCTTGCAAAGTACGGACCAGCCAATGAGGCATTGTTCTAGTCTCTTCCAAAGCTGTCTGTTTTTCATGAATTGCTTCCTCTATGTCATGATTTGCAATGGGCTAGCCTCGTCATTCAATTTGCCTCGTAACTATAAGAGGCACATGTGCATATGCAAGGCATCCAAATGTCTTGAGGTATTCAACCTTAGGTTTTCTTGTTGGGTTTTATGCTGTGTATGCACCCAGAGGAGTGCTAGTGATCATCAGTAGATTACTGGGGCACTTTTTACTTCAGTTAGTGGAGGTTTTTTCCCCCAGTTTAGCTTAGTTTCACTTATAAGCAGTTTATAAGTGTTTTGGTCCACCCGGCACATTTTATGGCCAGACATGTGAACACATCTCTTTAGGTCACTTATTATGTGGCTATTGTACTTCACATTTCAATCATCTGAATACACAGAAGTCGTGTTCTCTCTTTGTTGCTCTCCACGCCTGTTTGTAGCATCTCTAAACCCTAACCCTAACAGTGCATAGGCCTTCATTTGGTATTAGAGCTGAGTAGGCCTGCCATTGCCCAGCTTGTACACAGCCGCCTTCTGTTTCTGTCCATACTGCACTACCCGTACAGACTCGCCAGCAAAAGCTTCGCCTGTAGCTGCAGTACCTGTTCGCCGCCGTCAGCAGGTGTACTGAAGCTTTCCGTACAGGTACCTGCCCGTACACTGTGCGCTGCCTACAGCAGCTGTCAGCGCCGACTGCACCTGTCAGCACCCTTCGTACTGTACCTGCCTGCCCGTATACTGTACCTGCCTGCCTGCATACAGTCGACTGCACAAACATACCACCTGTACCAGCTGTACCTGGTCGCCTTGCCCCATACTGTGCTCAGTACAGTAAACGTACCTGCACAGTACCTGCTACGAATATCCATCTGCAGTCTCCTTCTGTTCCGTACAGTACAAGTCGACTGTACCTGCACAGTACAGTCAACTGTACTTGTTCTTTTGGTGGACTGTACCTGCATATGTTCATTTGGTACCACAACCTACTCAGTCAACTTGTGGTAAGCATTACAAATTTTGTTTTTTGGGCAATTCTATTTTCTTTGTGAAAATCTATAGGCACTACAGGCAGACTTTCTTGCAAAGAAGTCTACAGGTTTTTTGCACAGTTTTGGGTGCAGTAAATTTGGGCATTTTTGGGGCATTTTGGCATTGTGTACGCCATTTTTGCTGCTCTACTCAGTCATTGGTGCATTGAGCTGCACATTCAGAGGATTGAGAGTGCAGGCATATCTGGGTGAACTGTATTCAGTGGAGTACAGTTGTTTTCAGGGTTCTTGCTATTGGGTTTTTTGATACACAGGTACAACATTGTGCATAGGCATAATGGCAAATCAACAGCAGAGTGATGTATTCACATATTTGTCTAAGGAAGATAAATTGGACGGCACGAACTACTCCTTGTGGAGTTTTATGTTGAAAAATGTGCTTGTGGCAAAAGGTCTTTGGGATTTTGTTAGTGGTGATGAACCATGTCCAGGTCCATTGGCTCCAGAGACTCCTCCCCAAGGGGGTGCTCGTGGACGAGGACAACAGGTACAGGCTCCAGGGCAGCCATTGCCTGTTCAAAGAACAAATGCTCAGAAGACATGGGATGCCAGGGATGCACAAGCTTTGTCACTCATTGCATTGTCAGTACAGAGGTCTATTATACCTCATATTCGTTCAGCTGGCTCTTCACAGAATGCATGGGTGACTTTGGAGCAGATGTATGCTGCTCGTAATGAGGCTAGGATCTCATTTTTGAAAAGAGAGCTGGAAAATCAGAAAATGAATGAAGGAGATGATATGTCTAGCCACTTAAACAAGCTGCAGGATTTGAGAGAGCAACTCATCAATGTGGATGAGATTATTCCTGAGACAGCTTGTGTCCACCATCTTGCACTCTTTGCCAAGATCTTACTTGGCTTTTCATACCTCTTTGAACCTCAGCATGAGGAATGCTGTTGAACCCCTTAAGTATCGGGAACTTGTTGCTCTCTTGCTACAAGAAGAGCAAATGAGGAAGAATATGAATATGAACACAAGTGCAACAAGCATTTACTACAGGTCAAAAGGGGAAAGGAAAAACTCAGCCAAAGAGTTCAAATCAGAATTCAAGTGATGGTGGTTCATCTCAAGATACCAAGAAAGGTGATGGACAGCCCAAGAAGAAGGGCAAATGTCATTACTGTAAGAAGCCAGGTCACTACATCACTGAATGTAGGAAGAGGATTGCCAAAGAGAAGGCAAAGGAAGCTGGGATGTTTGTTAATGATGCTTCTAAAGCTCCTCCAGAGATTGCTTCTTTTGTTGAGGACAGGGATTACTGTTTTTATACATGCAGCTATGATGCCTCTTGGTCTTCATAGGCACTCAGTATGACAGAGCATGCATGTACTTGGTATTTTGATAGTGGTGCCTCAAAGCATATCACATCTCGCAGGGATTTGTTTTGTCATGTTGGCCCTGCCCCTGTTGGCAAAACTGTTCAGTGTGCCAACAATGCTTCATATCTAGTTCGTGGCATTGGGGAGATTTAGCTCACAGCCATTGATGGCTCCATTCTCCGCCTTACAGATGCCTTATATGTACCAGGGATAAAGAAGAATTTGTTGTCCATTTCTTCTTTAGCACATTGTGGTATGCAAGTCCACTTTGATGATGATAAATGCATGGTCAGAGACAAAGCTAATGCTTTGACCTTGATGCTTACTGGTACATTATGTCATGGACTTTATCAGTTGGATGCATTTCAGCCAGTGGATCAGTCTGCTTATAATGCATTCACTCTCACTCCTGCTATGGTTGATGCGGAGTTATGGCATGCTCGCATGGGGCATGTAAATTTTGGTAGTCTTATGCTTATGCAGCGACATAACATGTTTACAGATCTACCTCTCATGGAGAAGCCTCCAGATCACATTTGTGAAGGATGTATTTTGGGAAAAATGCATAGGTTTTCCTTCCCTCGTGATCAGGCTCTAAGAGCAACTGCAAAGTTGCAGCTTATACACAGTGATCTTTGTGGTCCCATGCAGACGAAGTCATTAGGTGGTTGCTTCTATTTTGCAACATTTATTGATGACTTCTCTCGTATATGCTGGGTCTATCCTTTGACACAGAAATCACAGGTATATGATGCATTTTTGGCCTTTGTAGCACTTGCTGAGACAGAGTCAGGATGCAAGGTTAAGACTCTCCGTTCTGACCGAGGGGGGGAATATATGTCACACATGCTGAATTCCTTTCTTGGAAGTAGAGGCATAAAACATTAGTATACTACTCCTTATACTCCACAGCAGAATGGGGTTGCAGAAAGGAAGAATCGGTCACTCATGGAGATGGCCAGATGTATGCTAAAGGCAAAGAGGCTACCACATATCTTTTGGGTGGAAGCTGTCAGGTGTGCTTGTCATATTTTGAATCGATGTCCCACAAAGGCATTGGTTTCCATTACTCCATTTGAGGCTTGGCATGGCCGCAAGCCTTCGGTATCACATTTTTGTATCTTTGGGTGTCTTGCATATGCACACATACCCAAAGAGTTGAGGAGGAAGTTGGATGATAAAGCCACAAAATGCATTTTTGTGGGTATAGCCGTGAGAGCAAGGGCTACCGGTTATAGGACCCACTATCCAGGAAGATATTCACTAGTCGGGATGTGATTTTTGATGAAAAATCAGAAATATCCATGGCTGGTTATGATGCAAATCAGGCTGAAAATGATGTGTTTGAAGGTCTACTACCTATGGAGTTTCATTCCACAGTTGGTGATCCAACTCATGAGGGTACAGGACGGCCAGCAAATGATGAAGGTGGTGCAGAAATTCAGCAGCAAATTGAGCCAGAAGCTGAACCAAATATGGGGCAGCAGGCACCACAGGTTAGACACATACCTAGATGGTATTTGAGGACTTTATAGGACAGCCATTTAGAGGGTCCTCTTGCTGGTCGTACTCGTAGGGAGACACGGACCAATGAGCATGCACACATCATGGATTTGAATCTGGTTATGCAGCCAGTTTACAGGATGATGATGAGCCTGATTCATTTGTGGATGCACGAGATAATGTGCATTGGAACAAAGCCATGCAGGATGAGCTTGATTCTATTAAAAGGAATCAAACATGGGATTTGGTTGATCTGCCCAAAGGCAAGAAAGCAATTGGTACTAAATGGGTCTATAAGTTGAAAAGACATGCAGATGGATCCATTGACAGGTACAAAGCCCGTCTAGTTGCAAAGGGCTATGCACAGAAAAAGGGCATTGATTATGAGGAGACATTTGCTACTACATCCCGTATGTCGACACTTAGGTGTGTCATTGCATTGGCTGCACATCGTGGTTGGGTTGTTCACCAGTTAGACATAAAGAACATGGGGACCTCGAGGAGGAAGTTTATGTATATCAGCCCATGGGTTTTGCAGAACATGGTCATGAGGGGAAAGTATGCAGGCTGAAAAAGGCCTTGTATGGTTTGAAACAAGCTCCACGAGCTTGGTATGCAAAAATAGATGCTTTCCTACTCACTCAGGGATTTGTGAACAGTCCATCAGAAGCCACTCTGTATGTAAAGAAAGAAGAGACAGATCTGCTGGTCATCAGTCTTTATGTGGATGATCTCTTGCTCATGGGATCAAATGATGACAAAATTGCAGCTTTTAAAGAGATACTGCAACAGACATTTGACATGTCTGACTTGGGGCTTGTACACTACTATTTGGGCATACAGTTTGTGCAGGATAACAGAGGCATTGGGTTGTTGCAATCTCGGTATCTTGCTAAACTTCTGGAGAAGTTTAAATTTCAGGATTGCAAGCCTATTAGTACTCCTATGGAGCCTGGGATGAAACTGTTACTACAAGATGACAATATTTCCTTTGATGCTACTACATATGCTCAGGCTGTTGGGTGCCTTATTTACTTGTGTAATACAAGGCCAGATATTCAGTATGCAGTCTCTCAGTTGAGCAGATTCATGCACAGCCCGCGGTTGTCACATTGGCAAGCTGTGAAGCATGTATTCCGGTATTTGCAGGGTACCTTGTCTCTTGGATTGCTTTATCCTGAGGGGGGTGACATGTAGTTATACGCTTACAGTGATTCAGATTGGGCTGGTGATTATGATACCAGACATTCCACTAGTGGAAATTGTTTCTTTCTTGGCTCTTTATGCATTTCTTGGCTAAGCAAGAAACAGACCACAGTGGCCACTTCGTCTTGTGAGGCAGAGTACAGAGTAGCCTACACCACTACTGTTGAGTGTGTTTGGCTGCGTCGTCTCATGACCGATATGGATATTTCAGTGGAGGAGCCTACACCTATCTATACTGATAGTCAGAGTGCCATTGCTGTGGCCAGGAATCCTGTGTTTCATGCTCGCACGAAACACATTGAGATTCACTATCATTTTGTTCGGGAGAGACTCCAGGCAGGAGATATCAGTCTGATCTACTGTCCTACAGATCAGAATGTGGCAGACATCTTCACCAAGGCATTACCACGTCCGAAATTCGAAGCATTCCGCACTGCTTTGAATTTGTTTCCTTTTGGTGGATGATGTACAGTGATCACATATCACTCCAGGGGGGTTTGTTGGGTTTTATGTTGTGTATGCACCCAGAGGAGTGCTAGTGATCATCAGTAGATTACTGGGGCACTTTTTACTTCAGTTAGTGGAGGTTTTTTCCCCCAGTTTAGCTTAGTTTCACTTATAAGCAGTTTATAAGTGTTTTGGTCCACCCGGCACATTTTATGGCCGGACATGTGAACACATCTCTTTAGGTCACTTATTATGTGGCTATTGTACTTCACATTTCAATCATCTGAATACACCGAAGTCGTGTTCTCTCTCTGTTGCTCTCCACGCCTGTTTGCAGCATCTCTAAACCCTAACCCTAACAGTGCATAGGCCTTCATTTCTATCGTACCAAGCCTCAAACAGAGTAATGGCTTTCAAGGCTTTTGTAGGGCACCTATTTAAAACAAGTTCGGTACACAAGATTGCTTCCATCCAAAACTTATGAGAGGCAAACCCTTGCCTTTGATCATACATCTAGCCATCTCCATTAGAGACCTGTTCATTCTTTCCGCAACACCATTTTGCTGTGGTGTGTAATTTCCATGGATTTTATTACCGGATTGCCAAGAACACATCAAGGCCACGATTCTATTTGGATTGTGGTAGATTGCTTGACAAAAATGGCTAGATTTTTACCGATCCGAAAGACTATTACAGCTACGCAATTAGCACGGCAGTTTATCGAGCAATTGTTTAGACTGTATGGGTTACCGCCGCAGGACATAGTCAGTGATAGGGACTCTAAGTTTACGAGTGATTTTTGAAAACTTGTTTTTGAGAAGTTGGAAACAACTTTGAATTTTAGTTTCTCAGATCATCCTCAATCTGATGGCGTGGCATGGTACATTGATGCTTAATGCCTTTTTCAACCAAGTATGCTTTAAAAGCATCAGACATATATTCCCCCCCTCGATCTGGGCGGAGGGTCTACACTTTGCAACCTATCTTATTTTGAGCCCTTGTAACATAATGCTGAAAACACATAACACCTCAGATTTTTCTTTAAGAGGGTACACCAAAGCAAATCTGGACTAGTCGTCAATGAAAGTCACAAAGTAGCGATGCTTTCCAAGTGATGGTGTCCTCATAGGACCACGCACATCACTATGTATTGAGCTGTAATTTCCGGACAGCTCTCACTAAACCATCCTTTGGGAAAGCATTACGATGCATTTTACCAAGAATACATCCCCCACATACATGACTGGGAGGTAGCTCAACATGTGGCATATCTCCTGTACCATTTTATGCCTTGCAAAAGCATCAGACTGCCATAGTTTACATGCCCAAACCTGGCATGCCATAAATCTACCTCTTGCATGGCAAAAGTAGAAGTAGCAGCCATTCATACATCTTGTGCTCTGTTCTCAAATGAGTCCAGCTGATATACAAGCCCTGGTATAATGTCCCAGAAGTGACTTATCTCATAGTCCCTCTCCCTATCTCTCACTGTGCACCTCCCATCCTCAAAGTGGACTACATAGCCTCTTTTAGAGCAAAAGAGGAGATTGATAGCAAATTCCGGAAGTGTCCTAAGAAGACTACCGCTCCAAAGACCGCCACCTCAGCCTCCATAGCTTCTGTGGTGAGCCCAGCTCCCACACAGACTCCAGTGGGCTGCCCCTGGTTCTTCAAATCCCAATGCTTCAGTTGGAGCAATTATTAGCCGGGAGCTCGAAGATAAGCAGAAGGGCGTCCATGACCAAGAGTATGAGCGCAACGAATTGCTCAAGACCTTTGACTACATAGGTGGCCAGAGAGTCGTTGTCTTGTTTGACAACAGCAGCACGGGGGACGTGGTCACGAAACAGGCCGCTCGGCGTGCCCGTTTCGTCCTGACTTCGGTGGACCAACAAGTTGAGGGTTTTAGCACATGCATGACAATGAGCGTCAAGTATGAAGCTCTAGGTGCTAAATTGGTTATTTAGGGCATAGAGTTTGTGCGTGATTTTATGGTTGCCTCTCTTGTAGGAGCAGATATAATTTTGGGCATTCAATGGTTTCACAAGTTCCTTCGTGAATCAGAAAGTGTCAAACGTCCCAGTGACCATTAAGTGTGAGCCAGGAGTTCCAAACTTTCCGCTCATAAGCCACTTGCAGGCTAAGCGAGCAATCAGGAAAGGCGCACATTATGCGATGATATACATCCAGACTACCCAGATGGTGGCCAGTGCTTCCGAGAAGTATTTGACTCTCCATGATAGGTTCTAGAAGGTTTTTCTTCGGGACATTCTCCCTTCCCAACTCCCCCCGTCCAGACCAGAGGACCACAAGATTGATCTCCTCCCAGGCTCGGAACCCCCGAGCAAGTTTCCATATCGCCTTTCCAAGGCAATGGAATCAGAGTTGGACGGCCAACTCCAAGAATTGTTGCAATCTGGCTTCATCCGCCCCAGCGTGTCACCATTTGCAGCACCGATCCTTTTTGTCAAGAAAATGATGGGTCTCGTTTGTGTGTCAATTATCGTGCACTCAATAAGTTGACTATCAAGAGTAGATTCTCGATGTCTCGAATAGATTATATTCTCGAGAGGCTAAATGGGGCTAAGGTGTTCTCGAAACTCTATTTGAAGAGTGGGCACCACCAGGTGTGGATTGTCCTCAAGACAGCCTTTCGTACGGAACGGGCCCACTATGAATTTGTGGTCATGCCTTTTGGCTTAACGAACGCCCTAGCTACATTCAACTGCATGATGATGCGTGTTTTCCGGGAATTAATTGGCAAGTGTGTGTTTATATTTTTGGACGACATACTGGTATTTTTAGCTAGGGTTAAGTAGCATGACATTGATATGGAGAAAGTCATAAGTTGCTGGAAAGCAACGAGCTCTACATCAATGAGAAGAAGTCGGGATTTTATTTGTTCCAGGTTCATTACCTTGGATATATAATTAGTGTAGAAGGCATTCGACTTAATCTGGCTAAGGTGGCCGAGATTGTCAATTGGGAAGTACCTTAGACAGCTTATGACATCAGATCCTTTGTGGGTATATGCTAGGCTTACTCCACCCACATCGACAAGTTTTTTGACCTCTCGGGCGGATCTCATTGATCTGCTAAAGGGTGTCAAGACAAGAAGGCAACGGATTCGAATGACTCCGCGAGCGTTGGAGGCATTCAAGAATCTCAAGGTGGCTTTATCAAAAGCGCCTTGTTTAGCACTTGCCTCGCGGGATGAGCCATTTCAGGTGATCACCGATGCGAGTAACATTGCAATTGGTGGTGTATTACAACAGAATGGTCATCCAGTAGCTTACATGTCTTGTAAGTTACTGCCCGCAGAGAAGAATTAGTCAGTCTATGATCGTGAACTCCTTGCAATTATACAGGTCTTGAAACATTGGAAACATTTTCTTTATGGCCGTGACTTTGAGGTTCGCACTGACCATCAGGCATTACGTTGGATTCAGACAATGCCAAGTACACAGTGGAGTGATCGACAACACCGCTGGAGTCAGATATTCCAGCAATTCGGTGGTATGATTGAGTACCTTCCAGGAAAGGCCAATCCAGTGACCGATGCTTTAAGCAGGAAGGGAGAAGTGACTACGATTCAAACCTCTAGACTCGATCTTGTTGGTACAGGACTAGATGACATGAAGCACACATACGCGGATTCCGAGGAATTCGGTACACAGTGGAAACTGGCATTGGATGCCACAGGACCATGCCACTTTTTGATACGCGATGGTTGGTTTTTCTACAAAGGCCGACTGTGTGTCATGAAGTCGTTCAGGCAGCTCTTCTCCATGATGTCCATGACGCCATTACAGGTGGTCGTAGGGGCATAAATTCGACTCTGGAGAAATTGGAACGGCAATATTATTGGCCAAAGATGAGGCGAGATGTGTTTATACATGTATAACGCTGTGATATTTGTCAAAAGGTGAAAGCTCCTCGCGGAAAGAAGATAGGGTTATTACAACCCTTGCCAATTCCTAAGGGTCCTTTCCAAGATATTTCGATGGACTTTGTCACGAATCTGCCTCCCAGTCTGAGTAAGCATAATACGCAGTGCTTAACTATTGTTGATAGATTTAGCAAATTTGTTATGCTTATTCCTTGCAGGGTCAATGTGATCGTCAGGATGTTGGCCAGTTGTTCATTTGGCATTGGTACCCGATTGGCGGGATTCTAGTGTTAGACCAAGATGTCAAGTTTACCAGTCATTTTTGGAGGGCATTGTTTGATAACTTTGGTACTAAATTGAATTTTTTTAGTGCATTTCACCCACAGACGTACGGCGAGACAGAGATCTACAACCAAATGGCCTTTGATGTGCTGAAGTGTTATGTCCACGATCAGCAAGGTAAGTGGGAATCATATTTGCCTTTAGTTCAAGCTGTTTTGAATGATTCTTTTTCTTTAGCTATTGGCAGGACTCCATATGAGGCAGTGTTTGGAAGACCTGTTGAAATATACAAGTGAATAGGGTATGTGCGAGAACAAGCCCTTGGTTAGAGGCTGTAAAAGAGAATGTGTAAATGTGAGAGAACCTGTGAAAAGGTGAGAAGAATCTACTGGGAGAGAATAAAGGGTAGCATGAGAAGATTTAGGAAGTGTGGAGATATTCTGGGAGAGGTGGAGAGAATCAAGCAAAGGAGGTGGAGTGAATCAAGGAGAAATCAGTGGGATTAGATGCTTGGATGCAAACTCTATAAATTGAGGCATTGGTCTAATGAGAATTTGCTGGTTTTTGATTATCCATGCCTACATTAAGCTATTAGTTAATTACTCACTAATCACGTCTTAATTATCGTCTAATCACTTTGTTAATGATGTTGATTCTAGCATTTGATCCACCATAGCTCATCACATTGCTGTAATTCTAACATGATATCAGAGCCAAGCCTAGAATCCATCAATTTGTGAGCCCATTATCTTGCTAATTAGGATTAGTAGAAAATTAATATTTTTCACCTCTTTTTTAACTAACCTCTGCACCCCCAGCTAGTGGAGGAGCTCCCTCTCCTTGCACACATCAAATAAGCCCAAACCCTTCTAGCCATAGATAGCCACTTTAATGGTGCTCCAGCCAATCTAATCAGAAGCGCAAACCGCCGCCTAGAACTCCAGAAATTCGCAGATTCGCTGGCGCCTGTTTTCTGAGTGAAAAATAAGATCTCTACTTCATCCAATCAAATGGGTCTAATTCCTCTTAGCCCCGGGGGTTTTCAAGCATGCTCTACAAGCTGGTGAAGTCAAAAATTGATAGAATCTACTGGGAGAGAATAAAGGGTAGCATGAGAAGATTTAGGAAGTGTGGAGATATTCTGGGAGAGGTGGAGAGAATCAAGCAAAAGAGGTGGAGTGAATCAAGGAGAAATCAGTGGGATTAGATGCTTGGATGTAAACTAAACTCTATGAATTGAGGCATTGGCCTAATGAGAATTTGCTGGTTTTTGATTATCCATGCCTACATTAAGCTATTAGTTAATTACTCATCACGTCTTAATTATCATCTAATCACTTTGTTAATGATGTTGATTCTAGCATTTGATCCACCATAGCTCATCACATTGCTGTAATTTTAACAAGACCATTCCAGTCGTCATTGACCAGGACCTCGTCTTCAGTACCTAAGGACCCGCGAAGCAGTATGGCTCGACAAAGAGTTTTTCGACGACTATCCGACGTTATTGACGGATTATTTGGAGGCTATGCAGCTTCTGTCAAGTTAAGCAAAAGGGGATGTCACCTGCATCCCGCACTTGGATGCCACGTAGACATATCATTTGTATAGAAGGTGCAGGACCTGGGCTAGAAAATTGGTCCCATGTGAGCCCAATCCAAGACGAGTCAGCCAGGGTTCCATTCCAGTCGTCCGAGGTCAAGTGTGCATTGTCCTGCACATGAAACAATGCCAGTTTGCGCTGTGAGTCTCCCTCTGGAATGATGTCAATGGTTCTGTGTATCTGGTATGATACTGGATGCCAGATCACTGTGTAGACAATTAGGGTTTGCATATAGGAAAGGGGCCAGCCCATAGGGCTACCCCAAGGACAAATATGGGCATGGGGGAGGTGTAGAACCACCCCCATAGGGGCTAGGAAGCCTTGGCTGTGCCCACCAGCCATGGGATGGCCATGGAATGGCTGTAGGACAGCCCTAGGGCTCTTGGACAGGTAGCCGACAGGTTACACAGCCCCTAGGGGACTGTAGGCCAGGTGGGGCAGCCCACACAGGCTGCCCAGCAGCCAGTAGCTTATGTGCATGGTGGTCAGCACCTACTTAAGTGATACGCAACATTTTACAGCATTTAATGCTGATTTTACCAGTCGTGGAGCAATTTTCAGAGAGCCGACTGCTTTAAACCAGCCGACTGATGGGGAGAAACCTGTCAATTAGGGTTTAGAGTTCATTCATGGGAGACATACACAGAGAAGCAAGGGAGAGAGAGAGAGAGAGTTGTGGGGATAAGTCAACTCATGAAAAGCATGAGTGTGTGACTCCCCTATCACACATGTATATTGCACTAGTACACATAGTGCACTTAGTACATTAAAAGTACTAAGTGTACTATGTACTATAACTTATGGGCTTGTACACACTATAAGGGTGGGCATAACGCCTTTACCCCAACAACCTCCCACTTAAAGGCAAAGTGCCCTTAAATGAAGGAAAAGAAAAAAATCAGCATGTACATGATAATATACAAGGCCATATCAAGGCTGAAAATGGCCTCATCCAATGCCCATCAAGTGTCTGCAATGAGCAAACCGCTCCGGAGGCAAACTCTTCGTCAACAGATCAGCCGGGTTGTCATCCGTATGAATCTTAACAAGCTGAATTTGCTTGTTCTCTATCACCTCTCTGATGAAGTGATACTTCACATCCACATGCTTCGTCTTTGCATGAAAGACAGGGTTCTTTGCCAACTGAATGGCACTCTGACTGTCACAATGCAACAATGGAATATCCCCTGTATAACCCAAATCAACCACTAACCGAGATAGCCATAATGCCTCCTTGCAAGCCTCTGTGGCTGCAATATACTCGGCCTCTGTAGTAGATAAGGCAGTGCACTTCTGCATCCTGGAAGTCAACTCATGAAAAGCATGAGTGTGTGACTCCCCTATCACACATGTATATTGCACTAGTACACATAGTGCACTTAGTACATTAAAAGTACTAAGTGTACTATGTACTATAACTTATGGGCTTGTACACACTATAAGGGTGGGCATAACGCCTTTACCCCAACAACCTCCCACTTAAAGGCAAAGTGCCCTTAAATGAAGGAAAAGAAAAAAATCAGCATGTACATGATAATATACAAGGCCATATCAAGGCTGAAAATGGCCTCATCCAATGCCCATCAAGTGTCTGCAATGAGCAAACCGCTCCGGAGGCAAACTCTTCGTCAACAGATCAGCCGGGTTGTCATCCGTATGAATCTTAACAAGCTGAATTTGCTTGTTCTCTATCACCTCTCTGATGAAGTGATACTTCACATCCACATGCTTCGTCTTTGCATGAAAGACAGGGTTCTTTGCCAACTGAATGGCACTCTGACTGTCACAATGCAACAATGGAATATCCCCTGTATAACCCAAATCAACCACTAACCGAGATAGCCATAATGCCTCCTTGCAAGCCTCTGTGGCTGCAATATACTCGGCCTCTGTAGTAGATAAGGCAGTGCACTTCTGCATCCTGGATATCCATGACACAGCACCTCCTGTGAATGTAAATACATAACCGGTAGTAGACTTCCGGTTATCTGGATGACCGGCATAATCCGAATCCGTGTAACCATGCACTAATGCATCCTGTTTGCCAAAGCAAATGCACAAATCCTGTGTGCCCTTCAGGTATCTCATGACACCTTTCACTGCTTCCCAATGCTTCTTGCCAGGGTTGGCCATGTACCTAGAAACCACTCCCACTGCAAATGCAATGTCCGGCCTAGTAGCAACCATGGCATACATGAGACTGCCACAAGCTGAAGCATACGGAATCTTGGCCATATCAGCCCTGTCTCTATCTGACTGTGGGCTGTCCATAGCACTGAGTTTCACATATGGAGGCAAAGGAGTACTAGCTTTCTTCCCCCCATCCATATTGAACCTCTGCAAGACTTTGCCAATGTATTCCTTCTGAGACAAATACAACACATGCTGATTTCTGTCCCGAAGTATCCGCATACCCAAAATGTGATTTGCATCACCCAAATCCTTCATATCAAAGGTTTCATGCAGCCTCTTTTTCAAAGCATCCATCTCTTTACGAGATTTCCCGGCAATCAACATATCATCAACATACAAAATGAGAATCAATAGACTGCCATCCAAAGCCTTTTTGGTGTACAAGCAGTGATCTATGTCACTTCTCCTGAATTTCTGAGATTTCATGAATGTATCAAATTTATGATACCATTCTCTTGGTGCCTGTTTGAGCCCATAAAGACTCTTTTTCAGCTTGCATACAAGCTTCTCCTTTCCACTTACTGCATAACCCTCTGGCTGCTGCATATATATCTCCTCATGGAGATCACCGTGAAGAAAAGCAGTCTTCACATCCATCTGAATCAAGTCCAGATCATCATGCGCAACCAAAGCCAACACAGCTCTAAGTGTGGTCATTTTGACCACTGGAGAGAAGATCTCCTCAAAGTCCACACCATATTCCTGCTTGAAGCCCTTAGCCACTAACCTGGCTTTGTATCTTGGCTTTGCATCTGGTGCAACTTTGAGCCTGTATACCCACTTGCATGGCAAAACCTTCTTGCCTGCAGGCAAATGCACCAACTTCCATGTTTCATTTTTATGCAGAGAATCCATCTCTGACTTCATGGCACGCTCCCATAGAGCTTTGTCTGCCCTCTGTAAAGCCTCTTTGTAACATGAGGGCTCCCCACAGTCAGTGAGCATCAAGTAGTCAACCCCTGGAACAAACCTGTCAGGGGCTCTGGAGGGTCTAGTGGACCTCCGTACCCAATGACCATCATTTGCAGGTTGCTGTCCAGCCTGCATATCACCCATTGGTGGCTCCTGTTCCATGCCATAAGGCTGAAAAATCATGCCCGGTATCTCCTCTAACTGTGGTATATCCATAGGGATATCTTCTGCCATCTCTGGCTGTCCATTTGGACCATTTTCAGCACCATTTAAGGGCTGGTTTTCCTGCTGTAATGGCTGATTTACAGCCCTTTGTTGTTGTCCATGATGTCCATCATCATCAAAGATGACTCTGCCAGGCTCCTGTTGCCTTGCAGGCTCCTTATACATGCATGTTTCATCAAAAATGACATCATTGCTGCGTATGATCTTTCTATTTATGGGATCCCAAAGTCTATACCCCATTTCACCTCTGTCACCATATCCTAGGAATATGCATTTGTGAGACTTAGGATCAAGTTTGGTGCGCATTTCCCTGCGTATGTGCACGTACGCAACGCAACCAAACACTCTCAAGTGCTTGTATGACGGAGGCTTCCCTGTCCATACTTCTTCTGGCACTTTCCCACCAAGCCTCGTGTTAGGTGACCTGTTTATAAGGTGAACGGCTGTCATAACAGCTTCAGCCCAAAAACCATGAGGTAATGCAGCATGTGACAACATAGAACGGACCTTCTCCTGTATGGTCCTGTTCATCCTCTCTGCTGTCCCGTTTTGTGGAGGATCATAAGGAGTAGAGAGCTCCCTCTTGATGCCTTTAGCATCACAAAAGTCCTGAAACTGTTTGGACGTATACTCTCCACCATTGTCGGAACGCAAAGCCTTCAGTGTTTTGCCAGTTTGATTCTCAACAAGAGCAACAAACTTCTCAAACACTGAGAATGTATCACTCTTCAAACGAAGAGGATAAACCCACACCTTGCGTGTGGCATCATCAATAAAAGACACAAAATATTTTGCCCCTCCCAAAGAAAGCTGAGGCATCTCACATACATCTGTATGCACAAGCTCTAACTGAGCATCTTTCTGTCCAAGAGCTTTCTTGTGGGGGCACTGTAGTTGTCTACCATATATACAATGCTCACAAAACTGAAAACTTGAAAACTTTAGAGAAGGCAAGTAACCCAAACGAGACAATTGCTCCATTCCCTTGACACTCATGTGTCCCAACCGGCTATGCCACATAGAAATTTCCGGCAGCTCGGTTGCATTTACATTAGCATGGTGACAAACACTTGCATGCATAAAGTAAAGAGTGTCCACCTTAGAGCCCCTGGCAACAACCAGTGAGCCCTTACTAATTTTCCACTTTCCACTACCAAATGTGGTAACATAATCAGCATCATCAAGCTGTCCAGTAGAAAGCAGATTCTTCTTGATCTCAGGCACATGCCTGACATCATGGAGCATAAGCTGTGAGCCATCTGAAAATACAAGCCTCACATCACCTCTGCCAAGAATCTTGCATGCATGGTTATCACCCAAATAAACCACTCCTTCATTGCCAGCAGTGTACCTGACAAACAAGTCTCTGCAACCTGTGACATGAAAGGAGGCACCTGAATCAATGATCCATGAGTGCATACCATGACCACCTGTAAGAAGTGAATGGGCATCAAGTGAAGAAGTAAAGAGGACCTCATCCTCACTGCCACCTGCATGTGACACATTGATTTCTTCGATCTTGACTCCACTTTTGCCCTTTGGCTTTACATCTTTGGCTTCATCCTTCTCTTTGTCTTTGCCTTTTCCCTTTTCTTTCTGATCATTTTTCCATTTGTAGCATTGCTTTTTAATGTGTCCCTTCTTGCCACAATAATGGCATTCCAAATCCTTTTTCGAGCGAGACTTGCTCCTTCCCCTTTCTTGGCTTTTACCCCTTTGCTGGGATCTCCCACGTGCATTCATTGCATTGGACTTTCCAACAGAGTTGTTCTTCCTGTTCATCTCTTCTTGAAGAAGAGCACCCTCAACATCTGCATATGACAGCATAGTATTCGAATTGCTAGTGGCTGTCCTGAATGTGTCCCAACTCTCTGGCAAAGTGCATAACAAAAAAGTGGCTTTGAACTCATCGTCCATTGCCAACTTTTGATTTATAACCTGGCTGACAATACCATTAAACTCATTGAGATGGGCTGTCATAGAAGCCCCTTCCTTCATCTGAAGGCCTATGAGTTTCTTCAACCAATACACTTTGCTTGAGGCACTTTGTTGGGCATACAAGTCCTGCAATCTCTGCCACATTCCCCAAGCTGTCTTCTCTTCACGAATGCTGAAAAGTAATGAGTCTGACACAGACAACATGATAGTAGATCTTGCCAGCTCATCCATATCTTCCCACTCTTCAGCTGTAAGAGAAGCGGGCATCACACCCCTTTCTTTGATAGGCTTATGTTGCTTTTTCTGAAGCAACACATTGTAGCACTGGGTTTGCCAAATATCATAATTATGCGAGCCTTCAAGCTTCTTGATGTGAAGCAATGAAGAGCTCTCACCTGTGGTTGCCATAGCAAAATGCAACCTGTAATGCCTGACTCCCTGCAAATGTGCAAACACTGCACCCTAAGCACACAAAGTGCTTACAAATGTTCTCCCAAGCTTTATCTCCCACTGCGGAAGCAAGAATGCAACTTTTCTCCCACTTTTTGTGATGAAAACACCAAAATCTGGTTGCTGCAGATTTTGGACAGCACCTTAAATGTCCTCTTTTGCCCTTCCAAAGTACTGTACAGCAGTACTAAGCGCTCTCCAATGATGTACCAAACCTGTACCGGCAATTTCAGCAGCTGAATTTGAACCTTTTGATCACTCAAAACAGTGTACAGCCATGCCCAAACATGCACAAAGCTGTGCCAAATCTGTACCAGCAGGTACAATAGCAATAAATGCTCTCCTGGCTGTCCAAATGAGTGAAAATCAGATTTTTTACAGTCACGAACACTGCATAAAACAGTCCCGAACAGAAATTGGGCAAAAGCCCCTTGATTGCAAGCTGATTTTTGAGGATTCAAGGCATAAAAGTCTCGCCTGCTGCTTTGCCAAGCTCAACAAGCATACAAACTTGAAAAGCCCCTTGATTTGAGATCAATTTCTGATCATGCATGGTACATTGGCGCACATGAAGGCATCCAGAGTGTTCACGATGCTTCCCCCTGGCCACATATACATCAAATACATGAAAGCCCCTTGATTTACAGGCACATTGAGTGCTTGTAAGGCATCAGCACATTAACCACAGCATCAAATGCGATTGCCTGCATGCAAATCGACCAAATCGGCACAAAAGCCCCTTGATTTGCACTGCAATTTGCTGCAATTTGCTGCGATTTTGCCCAAATGTACAATTTTTCACATCATACAGCATGTATGAGTGCTTAATTGCACAATTACATCAAAAGCCCCAAATTTCGACATCCAATTTCCTGCAAATTGATCCTGATTGTGACCAATGTCACCCGATTTTGCCAATTTTGCTCAAAATTGAGCAATTGGGCACCTGTACCTGCTCAATTGATAATTGTACCTGCTCAATTGCAAGTCCCAAAAAAAAATTGAAGCAAAATACCTCTGAATTTGCAGGTGGATTTCTGTTGCAGGAGGGGGTTTGCTGATGTTGATGCTGCTGCAGAAAGCTATTGCTTTTTATTATGTTTCCAGACGAGTTGGTGCTGCTCTGTGCGCATTACGTGGAAGAAATGGCTGTCCTGGGCGAAGGAGAGGCGGGTGTCACCTTTCACTGTAGACAAGAGCTTCTCCAGTAGGCGGCTAGCGAGCGATGGTGCCGGCGTTGCCAGACGCCACACTGAACTCCACCCGAATCTGAAGGTCGCGTGTTCAGTCCGCGCTCACCATACCAATGGGGGGATGCGCCCGCTAGTAATCCTTTGTTCGCCTGGACGCTTGGTTGCCCCTTCGCTTAACGGTTCGCTTTGTTGCCTTCGCCCAAAGCTTCTTCGCTCGCCAAGCGTTAGTATTCGCTCCACGCTGAAGGACTTTCGCCTATCCGCCTGCGTGGTGGCCAGCGCTACACGCTAACGTGCCTTTGCGTTTTCCCTCTAGCGCCAAGCTTGGCCAGACCTCGTGGCTGTTGGGCAGCCCACGCTGGCTGAACAGCTGGGGCAGTTGGCTGGAGCTAGGCGACCAGCTCAAGAGGCTACCAGGAGCAAGGCGACCAGCTGAGAAGAGGCGGCCAACAGAAAGGAAGCAGCCAGCAGCAGAAAGAGGCGACCAGCAGAAGGGCAGCCAGCAGGAGAGCACGACCAGCAGAAGGGGGAGAGGGAGGGACAAACACCTGCTCTGATACCAGTTGATGGGGAGAAACCTGTCAATTAGGGTTTAGAGTTCATTCATGGGAGACATACACAGAGAAGCAAGGGAGAGAGAGAGAGAGAGTTGTGGGGATAAGTCAACTCATGAAAAGCATGAGTGTGTGACTCCCCTATCACACATGTATATTGCACTAGTACACATAGTGCACTTAGTACATTAAAAGTACTAAGTGTACTATGTACTATAACTTATGGGCTTGTACACACTATAAGGGTGGGCATAACGCCTTTACCCCAACACCGACTAGCATCCTTGAAGGGTATAAATACCCAAGACATAAATCAGTTCATTTATCTCATAATTCACCAAGTGCTGAAGCTGAATAAAGTGCTAGGACAGCCAAGGACAAGCTAACACAGAAGGGGTGAAGGATTGAAGGTCAAGGAGGTTCAGGTTCAGTCTTTTATTTCAGTTTTGCATCATTGTAATAAAAGCAAATACACCATTCGTAGTAGGGGCCCTACAAAGGGTATTCGGGACCCAATACTGTCCTCTTCTCTCTCTCTCTCTCTCTCTATATATATATATATATTTTTCTGCACATCTATATTGAGTTTTGTGTGCGTTAATTTTGTTGCGACAAGTGTGCTGTTTTTCTGAGCATTGAAGTTACCGATCTCCCCCGAAGCTTCCACATGTTACATCCCACTGGTCATGCACACGTGGATGGGTGAGAGGTGTGTTTCATCTCCCCAGTGCTGAGCTGACCATCTCTTAAAACAGCATATTTGCCCTTATTCCTTGCTTCTTGAACCTTGACCATTGCACTTTTCCATTCCTCTACCTAAAGTTGGGTGAGATCCTCATTGGCATATATGAAGGTTCCTTTAGATTTCGTCTGTTCCTAAAGACTTCAAGGTGGGCCTATTCATTTTTTATTTAATGATCAGAGGTTCATCTTTGTTGGGATTTTTCCCAAATTTCCATACATTTTCCACTTCCTTTATAATGGTCTTCATTAAAATCCTCAAGCACTTTCACATCATCCTCAAGTGTAGGTCTTATTAAAATGCATGTTACCCTTCTATTTAGTGCCTTCTCTTCTCCTTTATTCTTTTGTTCTCTGTCAAGGTAGCAGTAATGGCTGAATCGCAGGGTCCTCTCTCTCTTTCTTAATCACCCGAGTCCACTCCTCCATTTGTCCTTTCTCTTTCTTAATCATGTCGCTCCACTTTGTTTCAGTAGTCTTCACCACCCCTTCACTTGAGAGAAAGAAAAAAAGAAAGTTATATTAAACGTCTTCAAAAAACCCAGTGGGTCTATGAGACCAAAAGTGATACAATAGTGTCCATGTAATCTCATCATGGTACAGAAGAAAACAAAGACGAGAGCTATGAGCTGAGAATGTCAAATCCGAGCCATATGAGAGAGAGAGAGAGAGAGAGAAAGAGAGAGAGAGATGTTGATTGGTTCATTTATTATGCAGGTAAGGAGCCTCTAGGTTCACCCAAAAAGCAGAAGTGTGCATGCGTGATTCTCTAGCAGAACGGTCCATAGAGTGTGTAGGCCCGAAGTATTCTACACATCCTTCTATGTGCTGCTATATGACCAACAATTGAAAAAGGATCGGGTGATGAGCTTGCAAATTAGCAAAGCTTCAGCAAGACAAAGTTGGCTTTTGTCCGTGTGCTTCCAAGGATGTTATTAGTTTATTGGTCCTAAGCAGCATCGGCAGTGAAAAAAAGTTAGTGAATTCAGGCCAATTTATGCAAGCCCTTCTGGTTGGAGGTTGCATGGTTTTACTAAACGAGGGTCTTTCAAGTTAAAACGTACAAAATGTTGCAGGCATTTCATAAAAAAGCAGTAAGTTTAGATGTTTAATGTGGTACAAGAAGAGCAGCATGGTTTAGAAATGACTGCCTAAAAATATTGACTGTTTGCCCAATTTATGCTTTCTTCTGTTGTCTGCTTCATCATCATGAATTTGTAATGCAAGTTTTTCTAGTTGACAATTCACATGATTTGGTGCATGGCTATGACAAGCTTAGGCTTTAAAAAAATGTACTAGTCTCTCATATATTCATGTATAGTGAATGTCTTTGAATGTCTATCTCCATTTATTTTTTGAAAGAAGGCTATCTGTCTCAGCTTGTTTTCAATAGATACGAGATTGGGTTTTCTTACAGCAACTAATCATGTGGATGTCATTGCCTACTTAAACAGATGGGGCATGCATGCCTTTTTCATGCACGTATGCTTTTCATAAACAGGTGAATGACTCACCACAGGTAACTTGGCCTTTGATCTCAGAGCATTACAATGTGTGATTTGTATCTACACTACGTACATTTGGGGCTGATGCCTAGCAGAGTGTGATCTCTTTTGCTGGACTGCCTGCCTTTGCCAGCTAATGCCTCTTGTGGGCGTTTAGAGGCAGCAAGTTTATTATATATCAATGTGTGCCCTGCGATTAAGGGTTCCTTGGAAAGTCTTGATCATTCTGGACTTTAGCATCCTTCTGGTGCCCCCTCATCCTCCGTATTTTGAGCTCGTCTATCTCTTAGAAGGGATTGCACACGCTCACTAGTGACAACCTGTGTTCATGGAGCCAGAGGATCACACGTCCATGTAGGCGGTTGTGGACCAGTTTGGTCGTGTTGTTGCTTATGTCGAGCCACTATAGTCAGTGGCTATGACCCAACGAAATCTATGATGGTGGTCTGGGAGGCGCCTCACTAGCTGTGTCTGTTGCCTCAAAAATACCCCTCTGTGACAATGAAGCTCCAGTAAATGCATACCTAAACATCTCTGGTCCTCATACTGCATGATTCGTGAGAGGGGGCTGAATCTGTCCCGGAAGAGAAAAATAAAATCTCCCTTGAATCTCATGGTAGGGTGGGCATCTGAACAAATAGTGCTCCTCATTGTCCACCTCATTCTCAGGCGCTATCTTCACGTGACGAGGCTTCATGCTGATTCATAACAAATAAAAGTTGATGTATTGTCTTCTGGACCCAGAACTCAGCATTGATATACTTCTGCTGGAACTCGGTGAGCTCTCCGTGTAGCTTGTGGCAGTCTGTCATGGTCTAGTGTAGCTCCAGCTGGAGGGATTCCATCGTTCAACACATGTCCGCTTGCTCAGCCTTGAGAACAGTGACTCTGCTACGGAGAGCCGGAACTTTTGCCAGCTCCTCCTGGGCTACCCGTAGGCTGCGTCTGCACTTCATTATTTTTGGCTTTGTAACACTGCCAATGCAAGGTCTGCAGTAGAGGCACACTGAAATATATATGCAGGCAACCTGAATCAAGGCAGCATCCACCCGTGTTGGAAAAATGAAAGATGAGGACACCATTGCAGCATCTGTAGCTGCCTGCTGCTCGTCCCTTGATGTTGCAGGCATTGCTGTTGTAGCTTCTGCGGTGCTAAGTTGGGAAGCCTCTGGCCTTCCACTTTTTTTTGAACAGCCCTCTTCAGCTGCTTTTGCTCGGCTGCTATGTCATCTGGTTTCTTCTTGGCAGTCTTCTTAGAGATTGCATCCGCCACTGCTTTCTTGATGGCTGCCTCTTCTTCTGCCACATAGCCGTGGCATTGGCCTTGGCTTTCTCTACAGCTTCACTGCTGCTCCCAGTTTTCATCTTCTTGATAAAAGGAAAAGTACCCGGCTGGCCTGTTGCAGCAGTATGTGGGGCTACTGTGTGAACACCTGCCGGAGCGATGCACTGATGGAGTAAATGCATGTATGGGCAATCTTCGTCGTCCTCGAGCTGGGATCCAAATTCCTCAGCTCCACCTTGAACTAGTTGTAAAGAAGTGTCGCCAACAGGACACTCGCTTGCCCTCCTTTGCACATGCATATAAATGCACAATGCTCTCTTTGATATGTTAGTGGTCTTGTGTGTGAGCAAACTGGTATGTTGCATCGGGGTTGTTCATGGAAGTTGCCCATGTGAGACTCAAACTGTAGCAAAGCCTTTGCGCGCCATCCAAATATGTGTGGAGTTGGTGTTGACATCCAGAAGTGCAAACAACTTCTCAAACTCCACTATGATGATTGGGGAAGCAAGGGAGTGTGTAGGAAAGTAGATTATTTGGATGGCGAGAGCACAAGGCGTAGGTGTAGCACAATAACAAAAGAGCAAGCGAATGAAGGCTAGAAACCCAGAGTGCGAGAGTAAAAGAGAAACACGACTGGAAAGAGTTACCCACACCCAAACATGATTGCCTTGATTAAGAACACAAATTGGCGGTGAAAATAATCAACGAGGATCTCATTCCCAAAGGTAATCATAAGAAGCATAATCACATTCCCACACTTCAACATATGCAGGGCACATGGTGGCACATGCACATCATGCCCTGAATAGAATATGATGGAACTTATTCAAAATAGGGCTTCAGTTTGAACCCATTCACTGCTTTGGGCAGTTTCATACCATCTAAAGTTGAGCTCATAAGTGTCTTTCGTGATTTGGCGGAGATCTGGTAGGGGCTCGTCCATCATTTCTTCAGAATTCTTTGCAGCACTTGATTGGTAGATTCAGCTTGCCTACCATTGGTGTGGGTAGTATACAGTGGTTTTCTTGTGAATAATCATGTGGGACTTGGTTAAATTCCACATCACCTCGTTCAAAAAATGGCCTCACTCACCAGCTCAATCGGACAACTGTATTGGGTCATGATCACCTCTTACAAAAATTTAGCCACTCAAGTGGCTTTGTTATCCTAGAGTGCGTTGGCATCTACCCATTTTGTGTAAATCTACGGGCCACTAAAATATACTTGCCATCCACTGAGATGGAGGTATAATGGGACTTTCAAAATCCAACTATTTTTGAAAGGGCTTTGCCCGCTGCATTAGGCTGACCCAACTGTAGACACATCACACTCCTTTAATGTTGTAGGCCACCATAATCTGGCTTGAAAAATCTGTGGGGGTAATCTCATTAGAGAAATATTTGTTGCTCACCTTGATGTGCCTATGTTAGGAACAATGGGTTGCTCACGATTTGAAACACATCGACGCAATATCTAGTCTGCTTCCATTTACATAATTGCCCAGTTGGCCACCATAAAGATCTTTCTTCAAGCTTTTGCAATCACGAGACACGCCCTTCAAAAACACTCCATTGTTGAGGAAGGCCATCATCTCATCATATCAATCTATCGGAGAGCTAATAATAGCATAAAGATTTGCATCCAAAAATTGACTCGGAACACCATTTGTTGCTATTGGCAAATCTACAGAATCAATTTGGGATAGAAAATAAAAAATTGCCTGTTCATGGCCCCGGTGGTCAGTCCGATGTAGATGTATGGATGTGAATGGGAATGTAGATGTAGATGTATAGATGTGGATGTGAATGTGGAGGTGGATGTATCAAAGAATGCACACAGAACTGCAAAGCTCACTCTCTCACTCAGATGGTACACAATAAAATAATGCTCAAGCGCTCTCTATTACTGTTAAACTTGTACAATGCTATTCTGCTCTAGACTAACTCTGTCCCTACTATTCTCTTCTATCTCTTTATATATCTTTCTCCTAACTGCTAAGTGCTTCCTTCTTTGCTATCTTAAAAAGACCTTCTGCTTGTCCCATCCAGCGTTGTCTCCGTTTGGAACTTTTGTAGCTCCAACGTCACTTTGTTAGCTTGATCCAGTCTTTTGTCCCTTGTTTGGATTTCTTTGTGCAGATCTATTAGTTGTTTCTTTACTATCTCTGTCAACTGCTCCGTTTTTTCTTGTGATTTGTTGGCTTCTTCCTTTACAGCTTTCAACTCTTGTTGAGTTTTTTGCAGCTGGGAAGTAGCTTGGAGTTTTCTTTTTTCAGATTGCGCATCTGTTGTAACTTTTTGGCAGTGATGGTCTCCTATTGCTACCCTTATTTGGATTTCTTTGTGTAGATTTATCAGTTGTTTCTTTACTCTCTCTATTAATTGCTCTGGTTTTTCTTGTGGTTTACTGGCTTCTTCCTTTACAGCTCTCAACTCTTGTTGAGTTTTTTTGCAATTGGGAGGTCAGATTGGAGTTTTCTTCCTTTATATAGCTTTCAACTCTTGTTGAGTTTTTTGTAGCCGGGACGTCAGCTTGGAATTTTCTTCTTTCAAATAGTGCAACTGTTGTAACTTTTTGGCGGTGGTGGTCTCCTGTTGCTCTGCTGCTACCTTCCATCGGGGTCTTGTTCTGGGGGAGGCTTTCTTGTCTGCGCGATGTGCTCTTCTAGTTGAATGAGCTTTGCCTTTTGCCTATCCAGCTTTGCATATGCTTGAACAAGTGCCTTGTCTGTTTTCTTGAATTCCTCTTCCAGTTCTAGTAGGACAATTTGTCTGGCTGGTTTTCATCTTATTGCACAGATATTTGCTTCTTCGATATGATGATTTGTTCTTTTAATTGAGCCGGTGTTATTTGGTTGATCGCATGTACATTGCCAATTGTTACTTTCTTTATGTTCTCTGGCGGTTATCGGTTCTTTACCTTGGGCCAATGCTAGCTTTGTTTTCTATTGTTCGTGTTCCAACTGTTTTTTGAGTGTTTCGATCTACTTTTGTTGGTCCACGAACGACTTTTGGAGTTCTCTTGTGGTGCCTTTGGCTGGCATTTGTTTTTGGAGAAGATCCAATCGGATCTCCAGTTCTTTTTTTCCCTTTAGCTACTCTATTAGCTTGTATTCTACTCCGGAGCTCTTTCACCTGTTGATTTGATCGTGTGTTTTCTCCAGAGGTGGTGGTGGTTATTGCAGTTGAGGTTCCTTGTGGTTGTGCAGAGGATGACCCTTTGGTTCCGCCTCCAGCTCTATTTTTGTCTTGAGGTGGAATTGGTGGTAGTAGGAGGTGGCATGTGGGAGTTGGCAGTATCATGTATTCTTTAAAAGGTGCAGATTGTCCTCCCAACATGCTTTCGAAGACGCTATCAGTTCTTCTTCCCACTGCTCCATTAGTTCCACAGGCATTTGGACTATGGGGAGTTCTTCTTTAGCCTCCATGGCCTCCTGTATCCGCAGCTTCCCTTTTACAGGAATAGCTCCTTGTGATCTTTTCTTGTGGTTAGCTCCACATTGCAGATCATCTGAGTGGCATGATCTACAATGGGGGTTGCTCTTTTCGTTGTTGACTGAGTTTCTAGTCTTATAATGGTGTCTTACTGATGTTTGCCGAAACAAGTTCCGAGTAGTGGATTGTTGATTTTGTTGCTGGACTTGAGTGGACAACAATTGCACATGTGCTTCTACTTGATCTATTTTGCCGCGTCTTCTTCATTCTCCAGCTTGTCTGTGACACAATTTGCTATATGTTCTAGTGCTGTGAGAATGCTCTGAGTGGCTGGGTCAGTTGTCTGCCTCATCCTGCTCAGCCTGTCACTTAATGTGGATGGTGCTTTTTGGATTTTTCTTGTGCTGCTACTTCTGCTACTTGTTCACTGCTCGGGGATAGTCCACTCTTCACCAAATGCTTGTTAATGCCTTCAAGTTGTTGCTCCTTGGTTGCTTGGGCCGCCTTTTACTTCTTCAGCTTGAGAGTGGTGATGTACCGAGTCCATTCAAACTTCCTTTTGGGAGATTTTACTTTGGAGGTCTTATTCTATGTTGTCTTTTCATCTTCTTTTGAGGCTGTGGCTACTCTATTCTTGGTTGTAGATTTGACTACAAGGCATTTTTTCCTGCCTCTACTGCTAGTGTTTTGTAGTAGATTCGGTTGCAAGGCATTTTTATATTGTCTCTGTCTGTTGCCAGCTTGGTTGCAAATTCGGTTGCAAGGCGTTTTTATTCTACCTCTACTGCCAGCATTTGCCTTTCGGCTTCCTCCACTTGTCTCTTCCTGGTTGCTTCTTCTTCCAGCCTTTGTCTCTGAGACGACTCCTCTTGTCTCTTCCTGGCTGCTTCTTTTTCCTTCTGATTCTCACTCTCTTGGTTTGCAGTGGAGTCATCCTTCTCTAACTCATCGAGCTACGCCAAGGCTTTTAAGTGACTTGCCATCTTTGTGTGACCTCTTGATAGCCGAAGCTTTTGAGCTTGTTGCTGCATGTTTTTGGTCACCAATGTTGCCCAATTCACTTTCTGGCCATGTTCTGTTGCCACGTTGCCAACAATCTTGTAGTTGGTTCTTCTTATGTTGGTGTTCTTGGTGAGCAGACACATCATATCTAGGTAAAATCTGAATTACTTTTGCATGTATGGGTCACAACATGTGGCGACAGAGTATTCCTTATCGACTTTTGAGAGTTCCTCCTCAATGTCCACATCATAGGAGTCGGTGTTGGTGATGCCTTCAGCGGGAAGATTGAATGCTTTGGCTATGTTTTCTGGTGTGACAGGCACAACCTTACGTCCTTCCATCTTTGCTGTGTTGTTCTTTGGCAACTCTGCTAGCTGCACTTTGGCTTCAATGTTTTCTTACAGGCTCGTTCAGTTCTTTGCTACTACGAAATCGAATAGTCTGACCTTCTGCAACCACTCTTGTTGAAACACGGGGTCCAACATGGCATTATAGGCATCAAACTCGACTTACTTGTTGCTGCTAGCGATGGCAAGTTTTGGTTGCGGAGTTTTGCAAGAAGGGGGAAAGATGGGTGATAGCGAGAGAGCTTGAGATGGCGAGACAACGAGAAAGACCAAGAGAGTGATTTGTAAATGATTTAAGGAGAGTGAGGGTAATGGAGTTTGACCATGGTAGGGTTTCTTGATTGGGGCTGTATTTTTGAGGCATTTTCTCCTTTCCATGATGATTTTCCCAAAAGCGTGGTCGTCACCCAAGAATGTCATGATTCCCACGTCTATGTGCTGTATTTGTTGCTCGTTCCTCCATGTTTCCATTCTTTGCTTTTCATCATGCATTTTCTCTTCGTTCGATGTCGCCCATCGAAGTGCTGGTACGTGTCTTCATCCGGTTGCATTGTATAGATGGGGATCAACACCATCATGCACTGGTCCGTTGTGTCTATCTCTGTGTCCTCCTGATTGGTTGGTTGCTGTCCTTTGTCATTTCTTTCTCTGTAGGGTCTGAGTGTGAATCGGTTTATATAGGCTTGGGTAATGTTTCACCACTTAGTGTATTCAGCTTGAATGTGCTTGAGCTTAATTGTTTTGCTATTTGATAGGGACCCATCCAATGTATTTTGAGCTTACCTGGGTGTTTTTCGAGCTTTGAATTTGAACAATAGTACCTTGTTATCCTCCTGAAATATCTTATGCTTGTTGTTTCTGTCCACCCACTTCTTTCTTCTTTTCTGAGTGATGTCTGCCACCCATGCACTGCGTAGCCTGCTTTCCTCCATCTTCATAAGGTGCTGCATCCGTTGGTTGACTGATTCCTCTGGGGGGCTGAGCCTTTTGGGAAGGGCTATTTTGAGGCTTGGGACAACATACTCCATTAGAACTATTGCCTCTAAGATATAGACCAAAGAGAATGGAGTGAATCTAGTGCTCACCTTGTATGCTGTGCGGAACGCCCATAGTGCAAAGTGCAGCTTTTCATCCCAATCTGTTCTATTTTGATTGATTGTCTTGATGAGGATTCGCTTTAGCACTTGATTTGTAGATTTTGCTTGATTATATACCTGCGGATAGTAAACAATTGATTTTTTGTGCAGGATCATGTGCTGTTGAGTCAGTTTTTGAATCACTTCATTGATGAAGTGTCCTCCTTGATCACTTACCAGCTTCACTGGACATCTAAACGTCGTCATGATATTCTCGTACAAGAACTTGGCTACTACTACAATTGAATTGTCCTTGAGGGCCTTTGCTTCCACCCATTTAGTGCAGTAGTCAGTTGTCACGAGGATGTATTTATTACTAGTCCTCCTTGTTGAAGGTTTGAATGGCCTTCAAAATCCATTTTCCACTTCTGAAAGGGTTCAAGTGGTAGGATTGGTTGATGAGGCATCCGATCTCAGCAAGTGATAGCTATCCGATCCGCTAACAGACATCACATTGCCTGACACGATCCCATGCATTTTTAAGTATAGTGGGCCACCATAAGCTTGGTTGCAAGACTTTTCTACCCATTGTTTCTCTTGAGTATTGTCCGCTTGACACTCCTTGATGTGCTTCTCTCAGCATAGTTTTTTGTTCATGGTCTGGCACACATTTACGAACAACTTGGTTAATTCCTTTTTTGTACAGAGCTTGTGTAATCTCAGGGTAATGCCTGCTTTTTGGAGAGCTAGTTTCTTCTGTTGATCTCTGCTCATCTCAGTGGTGGGCAATGTTCCTTTTGTGATGAACTGCAACATGTCAAAGTACCAATTACTTTGCATGGATGCAGGCTAAACAACAAACATGTTTGCGTTTAGAAACTGATCAGCCATCCCTGTAGGTTGCTCTTTGTGTCTATTCTTCTGAGAAAATCTGCAATTGCATTTTGATTGCCAGGGGTGTGCATGATGGTGAACTAAAATTCTTGCAGTAGAAGCATCCACCTTTCTAACTTTCCGATCAGATCTGGCTATTTCACCAGATACAGTAGGGCTTGATGATCTACATGGAACACAAAGTGATTTCCCAGTAGTTAATGATCGAATTTATTGACTGAGTAAATCAGTTCCAAAGCTTTCCTTTCAGTGGTGCTGTAATTTTTCTCGGCCTTTGACAGCATCCGACTAGCATAATAAATAGGTATGTACCACCCTTCTTTTGTCTGCTGCATCAACACATTTCCAATTGTTGTATCCAATGTATCCACGAATACGTTGAATGTCTTGTCCCATTGTGGTGCACTACGAAGCATTCTTTTCGGATTTTGGAAGGCGTCCTTGTGCTAGGATTATCGGTGCACTAGGAAGCATTTTTTTTGGATTTTGGAAGGCGCCCTTACGCTCTTCTGCCCAGATGAATTCTTTCCCCTTCTTTGTGAGGCTGTACAGTAGTTGTGCCACATCAACAAGGTACTTGAGGAATCGGTTGTGCCATTTGATTTGGCCAAGGAATCTGCTGAGCTCCTTCAGGTTTTGTGGTGGATTCAGCTTGCTTATCATCTTGACCTTGGCTGGATCAGCAAAAATCTTGTCTTTGGACACTGTGTGCGCCCTTCATTGGGTTCAGCTTCAGCTTTGTTCAGCTTCATCTTTCCAAGCATAGGCGTAGCTGGTGCAGGTGCTCCACACACCTCTTGAAGACATTGAAGTCATCCACAAACACATGCATGAATTTCGTTAAGTAATCATAGAAAATTTATCGTACCATGCGTTGGAAAGTTGCGGGTGCATTCCGAAGTCCGAAGGTCGTGATGTTTGACAAGAATGCTCCTCACTCCATGATGAATGCGGTCTTTTCCTTGTCTTCAGGTTCCATTCTGACTTTGTTGTATCCATTGAATCCATCCAGGAATGAATACATTTTGTGGCCTGCTCTACAACATCCAGCATAGAGTTTGTGAGAAAAGGAAATGGGTCCGGTATGGTTGCTGCATTCAACTTCCTATAATCCACACAGACTCTGAGCTTGCTATTCTTTTCTGGCATGATCACAATGGGGTTCAGTCAGGTTTATTTTTCTATTGGTTAGATGAATGTTACTGCCAACAGTTTGTCAATTTGCTCCTTGACTTGCTTGGCATAGTTGGGATTCATCTTGTACTGTTGTTGCCTCATCGGAACTGCATCTTCCTTCATGTTTATTTTGTGTTGGTAGAAGCTTGGGTCGATGCTGGGCATATCCGTGTAGACATCTTTATACTACATCAGTAGTTCTTGGAGTTTGTTTTGCATTGTTTCTTCTAGTTTTGCGCTGATTTTTCTTGTCTGCAGTTACTCTTATGTCCCTAGATTGAGCTTCATGAGCTCTACTTCTTGTACTCCGATGGATTTCTACTGCTGCTCCTTGTCTTTGCAATGGGTTGCTTCCATCCATTCCTTTAGTCCCTTGGCTGATAGGTCTTCTTCTGTAGTTCCCGAGGCTTCAACTTCTGTTGTCTGCCCTTCTGAGACATTGCTTCTGTTGTTTGCCCTTCTGACATTGCTTCTGTGTAAGTTTTGAACCTTCCTTTTTTGAAGATTCAGCTTCTCTTGTCTACTCCTCTGATAGTGGTTCCATGCCAGTTTCTTTCATTGGTTGGACGTTTAGTACTTCTGTTGAGTATTTGGATATGATCTTTTCTATGTCCAGCTGGAATAAGGACATGAGTTATGGGTTTTCTCTGAGGATTCTTTTCTCCTCATCCTCTTCAATTCCTTCCAGCATGTTCAATCCTTCTACATACAGCGGCCTGAGAGAGAGTTTAACTTCCCTTGTGGGATTTGTGGAGATTTTTACCTTCTTTTTCTCTTTTCTAATTGTGATTTGTTCCATGTGCCAATCGTGTTTGATCTTGCCTCGTGGAGCCACGATCTTCCCAACAGCATCGGGTACGATCCCTCATTTTCCATTTGGAGAACAAGAAAAATGATAGGGAAGTCATATCCCAACGATCTGAATGTATTCCCCTCGGACTAATCCTAGGGGTTGGACTCTGTGCTGATCTGCCATCTTCACAGTGAAAAGAGCATGGGCACAGTTTGTGAGGCCGAGTTCTTTTGCTGTAGATTCTGACAGTATGTCTACTCCCGAGCCTCCATCTAGTATCGCTCCATGGATTTGATTTCCAATATTACTATTATCTGGGGTACATCATTGTATGTTACTGTGATTTTTGTTGTTTTGACTGACTTGCTACTGGAGGAATCAGACAAGCTCTTATGCTCTTCCTTGGGACCTAGCAAATTGCTCAGCGATTTCCTCCTGTAGTTGGGCACTAAGGACAGGAGTTGATCAAGGGATATGTCCAATTTTAACGCCTTCATATCCTCCCATATGTCACATTGTCTTGCCTTTTCATGTGGCCTACTGTTTTTTTGAGAAGCTTGTTTTGTTGCTTGATACTGTCTTCTTTTCGCAGTGCCTGAGGATTCCGCTTCACTGTTGCTTCTTATTAGTGCTTGAGCCCTTTCTGTGGACTTGTGCGCCCCCACTCCATTTTGCTGCTCTTGGATAGGCTGTGCCTGCTTCATGAGCACATTGTCTTCTGCTGACTGTGGTTGCCTAGGCTCCTCTTCTTCCTTTGGCTTGTCAGCTTGTTCATGTGTCTTGCGAGGCTTACCTTCTCGCAGCTTCCTTTGGTCTGCCATCATGGGGATTGTTCTCCCGCATCACTTCTTCATCTCACTCCTTGTAAGGCTTATCTTTTTGCAGCTTTTATTCTTTTGCCTCCTCTGGGCTTCCCTTTGTTTCCCTTGAATGCTATCTGATCTGAAGGGTTTTCTTTCAATTTTCTTTTTGTGCATCTTGTACCTCCTTTGTTGCAGAGTCTCTGACTTGTTTTTGTTTTCCCATTGTTTTTCTTCTGACTAGCTAGTTCATCTAACACATTTAGCTTCTCTTTTCCCTTTTGGGATTTGGTGATGACGACCACACTTGGTTGTACACCTTCTAGCTCTTTGATGTCGATGATATTTAGGACGTTGCTAGTGCATCCGCCCCTCCTACCTTTTCATGCAACTCTTGTTGGTGCTTTTGAAATAATTAACAGTCATTACAACGGTGTCCAAGTTTTCGACAATAATAACAACCCGTCTGACTACCTAGCGCCACCTCTTCCTACGCCTTGCCCTTGTCCACAGTAAGGCCTATAAGGTTCCAGTGCAACAGCTATGGATGCTGTTGTTGTTACTGATATGGATGCTGCTGTTGTTATTGCATTGATAGCTGCACTTGTCCTGTTTCTCACACTGTATCAGCAATTGGGTGTTAGGGGTGTGAATGTTCCGCAGATGGCACAGGTCAGCGCTACATCTTGCATTCCTCTTTCACATATCCTTCATTTTTGCAGATCGGGCAGAAGACACCTGTTATGTAGTCAGAGAAGTTAGAGGTCTTACCAGAGTGCACAACGAGTTTCTCCGCAACCTTTTTGGCTAGGACATCCACCTCGTCCTTCTTACCTTTGTGCTTGCTCTTTTGCTACGTCTGGTTTCCTCGTCAGCGTCTGACTCAGATTCTAAGTCTTCTGATTTAGACTCGCTTTCGAAGTCACTGTTTGAAGAGTTGTACTTCTTGCTTTTCTTTTTCTTTGACTTCTTTTCCAATCCCATGTCGCGTTCGGCTCGTTTAATGGCTTCCACGAGCCTGTCGAGCCCTTCCGTGTCGATGTTGGTGGCTGCCACCATCGGTTTTAGTTTCTTGTTGAGAATATGCTGGAACCAATCTACAAGAACTGCTTGAGATGGTCTGTCAGCTAGAGAAAGTCATGCATGTAGAGTGCGAAACTGGCTTCATAATCTTCTATTGGAAACATCTTCTGTTTCAAACTTTGTAGCTTGCCTTACAGTTTAGAGTTAGTTTTGATAGTTCTGAATCTTTTAAGGAATGCTTCTTTTAGTGCATGGAAGGTGTGGAAGTGGTCTGGGTCATACTGGATACCCATTTAGTTGGTATATGCCCGAATGTGGCCTAGAACTAGTCCCGCTTCCTTTCATCCGGAACATTGACACGAGTATGATTTACCTTCCACAAAACCTCGAATTTTGTGACATGGGTGTCAGGTCTTTAGCCTTCTTACCCTTGTAGGTTGGGTATTTGTTGTTTCCGCGTTGGTGAGCCATTTGATGTTGATGAATTGTGGGGAGATGTGGAGCGTTTGCCAAGCCAAGCGAGGCATGCTGCTGGTGCAGTTGATTCTGCACGGACTGGGTAATGAGTTTTGCTATTGCTTCTACATGTTCCTCCCCCCTTTTTGAGTGTTGCGCTAGAATGTTACCTTTGTGAGAGAAATGGTGAGATTGAAAGCAGCAGGATCGCCAAAGTGTCAGTGGTCAATCTGACATGCAAGACAATACCACTGGTTTGAAGTAATTTTGTCAATGCCTAAGTCCAATGGGTTCAGAACTCACAAGCCGTCAGCCTAAATCGAGAATGCACACAGAACTGCAAAGCTCACTCTCTCACTTACTTACTGACTCAGATAGTACACAGTAAAATAATGCTTAAGCGTTCTATATTACTGTTAAACTTGTACAATGTTATTATGCTCCAGACTAACTCTGTCCTTCCTGCTATTCTCTTCTATCTCTATATATATCTATCTCCTAATTGTTAACTGCTTCCTTCTTTTCTATCTTGGAAGGACCTTCTTCTTGTCCCATCTAGCTGTTGTCCTTACTATTAACTCATCCTGTTATCAAACTGTTACAATAAAGTACATATGACTACAATAGGCATGCATGTGCATTGTCGTATGTGGATGGATGTTAGTGTACTGGCCTTTTACTATCGGCCTATGTCCTCTGGCCAGTTTCTCAGGTCCCACCAATCAGCTCCTGTCTGATGCTCAACATATATGTGATGGATGGTAAAATCAAACTCTTGAAGCATCAAAATCCATCTTGCCAGCTTCTAAGTTAGGTTAGGTTTGTTAACAAGATATAGAAAAGCCTAACAATGAACATGAAAAACAAAGTGGTTACTCATTGAATAATGGCAGGATTAATTCATTAAGTAAATCATGCCAAAGGCTTCTTTTTCTATAGTGAAATATTTTTTCCTTACACTAGACAACATCCAACTAGCATAGTAGATGGGTTGGAACCACCCACCTTTCGCTTCTTGCATCAAGACATTACCACATCAAAAGTATCCATAAACATGTGGAAGATTTTTGACCATTTCAGAGGTTGCAATATGGGAGTTGGTTATAGGGTTTTCTAAATCCACATCACTCTTTGTAGACCAGATATACACATTATCCTTCTTTGTAAAAGCACAATATATGGATATGCTACATGGGATATATACCTCATAAATATGGTAGCCATTTTAAGAATTTCCCTTAATCCTTGATGTTTCATGGAGCATGCTGATAAGGATCTTCCATAGATCCACAACTAAATATTTCTTTAAAAAAATATGCCCTAAGAATGCTCCATTGCTTACAAGAAAGGCACATTTCACCAAATTTAAACTTAGCCTTATTTCTCGACATTTCTCTAGACACAGAGTAAGGTCACAAAGATACTCCCACTTTTGACCAAAAACACTAAAAAATCATCTACAAATACTATTTTTGGGTTGAAGCAGTGTAAAGTGTAGTTTATATTATGAACATAACTCCCACTACAACAATTCATGGCATGATGATTGAACATAAATTTAATGGGAGAAAACCACACTTGAAAGTGTTTGGGTGCATTGCATGTGTACATGTTTAAGGTGAGAAGAAAATTGGACCACAGGGCAAAAAAATGTATGTTTATTGGATATTTCCTTGAGCGACAAGGTTTTAGATACTATAACCACACTATGTATGAGATACGAGTGAGTAGGGATATTGTGTTTGATGAGACTAGCTGGTATACACTAGTGAAGGATTTCATAGAGGCTAATGTAAATAATAATGTGGCTGTAGTGAATAGAAAGCAATAATCGCATGTACTTAGTGGAAGTCTAGGAGAGTGTTCTCTAGCAATGGGTCTGTTGTTAAACCTTGGTCAATAAAATAGAGACATAATGACAACATGTGTTTACAAGAGAACACTCATAAAAAGTAGGATCTTTCATAGCATAGAACTTTAAAACTCAAGTTGCACAATAGAAATAGAGAAGAATATTGTATTACTGAAGTGATACAATAGATGGTAAATCCCCACAAGCCATATGCTCTTGTGAAGGGAGCTTTAATGACTATCGAACTGTTAAGATGGAGGTTGTATAGTAGTAGAAGCTAGGGAGTAAACTCACAGAGACAGAGATGATGTGACTAATGAACTGTGTGGAGAAGAGGCTGGTTGTGTATTTATATAGGTCCATGGTCATAGTTCGGTGCCACCATCCGACGGTGTAGACTTGGTGTCACCATAGTCGATGCCACCATCTGGTGGTGTAGACTTGGCCCATAAAGATGTACTAGAAATTTCATAGTAGTTGTCCCACCTCCCACGGCCATCCGGGCTCATCTTGGGTCCCATTCGGGCCCTATGATTTCAGGGCAGAGTGTCCAAGAGTAAAGTCTATCTACTCCATGTGTGGACCGTTATGAGATAATGGTCGAGTGTAGCATGTAGCCTACTTAGCAATGTGCCAAGTCTAATCCAAGCCATCTCTAAACCATCTATCCTCATAGGCCACCTTTCCATGTGAATACGAGGATGTGGGGTGCTTGAGCTACTCAACCATGGCTACTCCTCATAATGGAGGTCATACAAACATGAGCTAATTGGTGCCTAGATTCCAGTGCCTCGATAATACAATATGAGAGTGGAGCATTGATATCCAATATCCCCCCTCAATGTCCACCTGGGGAGGTTTGAGGTTGTGTGCTGAGTGGAACAGGCGAAATGTGAAGCCACGGGCGTTCGCTTCGGAGAAGGGACGGAACGGATGTTCGCTCAAAGGGGAAGGGAATGGACGCTTGCTTGGCAATTCAAGGATAAGAGAAGATGTAGATGTGGCAAGTGCATATGTGCTCTAGAATGGGCGTTCACTTTAGGATGAGAAGTGAACGGGCATGGCAAGTTTTGGAATGGACGTTCGCTTGGGAGCGAACGGGTGTGGCATTGTCGATTGTGGAAATTTTCCAAAATTGAGTGGGCTTTATGGCTGCAGGTTTGACAGCCACCTTGGATATCCTCTGATAGTTACACAATAGTCCCCTAGAATGAATGCACTTCAATGCACTTTATATGCATTTAATTTAATTTTAATGCCTCTTCCAAATTTAGGTAGTAGATCTTGCCAGATATGGGCAGCAGAGAGATGAAACGGACGTGGCAAACTTGCCACACGGGTGTGGCCTAATGAGCAAAATGGACGTACGCTTCTCAAAGTTGCTTGGCAGAATGTAGTATTGCTTGGATTTTCTTCAATCAACTTTAGGTATCTTCCTAGGGTTTTTTGATATTTTTGTTTTTACAAGGAGCTAGAGCTAGTCTCTAGCTACTTATTGATGCCTATAATGCATGGTTTAAGCTAATGAATTAAAACTAATTAGATGATTAAGCAAGAATGCATACATGAAGACAAAACACAGAAAATTGAAAATTGCTTGAATGTTAAGGGCACTCACTGCTCCGATGCTTGATCAACAATCCAAACTTCGGGTACCATCATCAAAACATAAAATAAAACAAGATTAATCAACCTATCGATGGATTTGCACTCCAATCGGCTAAATCAAAGACTCTAGCTAATGAATCGAGTGAAGGACCCTAATTTAAATGCCTTCCCCAGCAGCAGCAGCACCCAAAATGTTAATGGATAACATACTACCTTACACACACAAGAGAAAGAAGAAGATAAAGGTGCATGCAAGGGTTGAATCCGGTGAATGGCACTTAGCCAACCCTATGAGGGTTAACTCTTCGCTAGAGGCTCACTCCACACTCTCCTTGTGTCACCCAAAGAGAGATCCAAGCTAGGTAGTGAGCAAGAGGGAAGGAGCTATGGAGAGCTCAACCTCTACCTCATGCCATACATATGCAAATAAGACATGGTAGATAGCATTAAGAGGGTAGAGACAGAGAGAAAGGAGAGCATTACCATTCCTACTCACATACACTAACAATCAAAGCAAGAAAGCAACAACACAAGCAAGCAAGAAACCATAAACTCAAATGAGAGAGAGAGAGAAGGAAAAATTCAATTGAGACAAATGGGATTGTCCCTTTCCATATTTCTTCAAATGGGATTGTCCCTTTCCATATTTACAATGTCCAATCGCCCAATTACAAGTGGGGGCCCAAAACTAGTCTTCCTAGTTTTACTAGCTCTATGTACATCAAATCTTCATGATCGGCGTTACACAAGCTATAAGCTCGGTCATCCCATGTCTTATTTACAATTAACGCATTACAAAAAGATGAGTTACAAAAGGCGTAGTAGCCGTGCGAAGGTCACGTTAACTGAAGTGGTTAACACCATTGTTCTATGAGTTATTCTTGTTCACTTCTTACTTGATAGGGTCCTCCCAGTGCGTAGAGTACACTCATGTCATCGTGTTTTTGTGGGGTTTCTCTAGTGAGAATGAAGGAGTCTTGTCCCAAATGATACAAATCTCGCATAGCAGATAAGTCCTCATGAGGCCACTGAAACTACAGCCACATAAGGTCTCCTAGATAATGCATCAGCCACTACATTTTTCTTTCCCGGAGTATGCACAATCTGAAAATGAAACATGGAAAGAAAGTTTGCCATTCTCATCTGCTTCTCTGAAAGCATGGAAAGAAAGTTTGCCATTCTCATCTGCTTCTCTGAAAGCTTTGTTTGAGATAGAAAGTATCTCAAGCTTTGTGATCTGTCTTGACTACAAATTCAGCCCCAAGAAGATAATGTTTCCATATCTTTAAGGCATGTCCATCCATCCATTCATTCACATCCATCTGATTCACATCACATCTATTCACCTCACATCTCATCACCTCAATTCACATCACATCCATCCATCCATTCATTCACATCTATCTAATTCACATCTATCTAATTCACATCACATCTCATCACATCTATTCACCTCGCATCTCATCACCTCTATTCACATCACATCCATCCATCCATCCATCCATTCATTCACATCCATTTGATTCACATCACATCTATTCACCTCACATCTCATCATCTCTATTCACATCACATCCATCCATCCATCCATTCATTCACATCCATCTGATTCACATCACCTCTATTCACCTCATATCTCATCACCTCTATTCACATCACATCCATCCATCCATTCATTCACATCTCTTTCATAGAATTTAAACATAGAATTTAAGAGAATTCTAATTTTGATATAAAGATTCTTTACACATATATTTATGCATAAAAATCAACTTCAGTGGGAATAACATTTTTATAAAAATCCTTTAATGCATCTATTTATGCATAAAAATCAACTTTAATGAGAATAATACTTTTGAAATAAAAATAAATCCTTTATCTTTCTATGCATAAAATCAATTTTAATGAGAATAATACTTTTGAAATAAAAATAAATCCTTTATGCATCTTTCTATGCATAAAATCAATTTTAATGAGAATAACACTTTTGAAATAAAAATAAATCCTTTATGCATCTTTCTATGCATAAAATCAATTTTAATAATAATTAATATCAGTTATATCCATGCATATTCATAGGTGAATATGTACATGGAGTAAATTAGAATATTTCTTTTAAAATGCACAAACGGTGGGAATTACTCTTTTGGAATAACATAAAAATAAACTTTCTTTTCCACAAAATTCTAGAAACTTTTGCCATAACCTCCTTTGTATGGCTGACCATTTCTCATTTTTATCATTCTATTTTCAACTTAAATTAACCCCAACTAGATGTAAAGGACTCTAATCTACACAATTTTCAATTTCCAAGAGAGTAAACAATAAGAAAAGTTTAATTAAACTTTTTGTTACTCATTCTAGGATAAAGAAGGGCTGAATTGTAAGGAAGAGAAGGGGGTGGCCTTTTCATCAAGACATAGCATTAGAATTTACTTCAATCACTATAAAACAAGAAAATCAAGGCATAGCATTAGAATTTACTTCAACCACTATAAATTTACAAGAAAATCAAGAAAAACCATAGATTTAAATTTAAAAAGTAAGAAAATTTAGCTTACATGGAGTTGTAAGCTTTCCTTTGGCTTGAGGGATTGAGGGTTCTACTCTTGTTTGAAGCAAGAGTGGCCACCAATTACTTTGGAGAGGATTAAGCCAAAAACAATTGAATTATCAAGAAAATTCAATGTAAATGGCTCTGGGTAGGAGTAGAGTAAATGGCTCTGGGTATCAAGAAAATTCAATGTAAATGGCTCTGGGTATCAAGAAAATTCAATGTAAATGGCTTTGGGTAGGAGTAGAGTAATAGTGCATAAACACCATTAAGCTTTTACAAAAGGAGGAGGCTTCTATTTATTGGAAAAAGTGAACCTCTAACCAAGCAAACTGATTCTAAAATTTTCCAGATCAATTTGGTCAATGTTTGACCATTTTTACGTCAGTTTAGCTTACTTTTTGGATCTAGTTGAAACAGGAGAGAGGAGAGATGAAAATATCTCATTATTTTTTAGTTTAAGACTCCTCCACACATGTGAAATAGGCACCTCCTTCATGAGGGGAGATCCCCACACTAAGGTGTCCAAAATGCATCATTTTCTCTATATATCTCTTAATTTTTTACTAATAAACCTTGTACTCAGTCAACTCTTCATCTTATGTGAGCATTTACTCATTTTTTGGAATTTTTCTTTTATTCTTCAATTTATCTCCTCCCTACATTTGGATTAATCTTATTGGTCCATAGGAACCTTAATTGGACCATAACCCAAAAAATTTTGAAAATCTGGACCCTTAGGCTAAGGTCCTTTTTACCTATTTTCAATTAATTTCAATTGCACATTGAAAAGTTCTTTTTCAATTTCTGTTTCAAGGGAAACCATTTTAGACACTAGGAGGATTTTTATATCCAAAAATATCTTAATTTTAAATTACCTCCCTCTAGATATTTTCTCTCTCTAGGCCAAAATAGGATAAAACATGATCTTTCTTTTATTTCGGAGAGGAGAATAATTATAACATCAGAAGGGGAGGTTCTTACACATGCACACCTCAAAAGCTGGAGGGAGGAATCTTACATCCTACCCCAGTTAAAAAACGCGAGATGTCCTCATCTCCCAAAATTAGAGGACAACTCTTTCCCTTAAGATCCAACTGATTCTGGGGTTCCTTATAGTCTGGTGAACCCAACAGAATTCTAGGAAAAGATCCCTTATATAGAACTCATCATCAGATAATAATTCACTCAGATCATATCATTCAATTCCTTATCACATTAATGGTCCATTAGATCGAAATTTCCATCTGAACAATCCTTCATGGAAATTTCAATTATACAGATTTTTAATTTGTCATCCCTTAACTTGATCCACTGGGTCAAGTGTTAACAGTAGCAATTTATCCAGCACAATCCACTAATCTCATAGTGATTTGTTGAAGTCATTATCGTCATTCCAGTTACGAACATCATCATAGGGACTCATCCCATTCATCCTCAATGTGGTTTTGCTCAGCTTATCGCGCTTTCTAACTAAAATTCAAGAACCATCATTTTTTCAATCAGAATCCAAATCAACTCATCAGTTCTCAACCAGAATTTTAAAATCATATTAACCACATTCGAATTCATCATCTGGATAGCATTTTTGCTTATAATTTCAAGATCTTAGATTTACTTGTATATACTGCCAGTAATAAAGAGCTACAGTTATACCCTCGGTATATACGGGTAGTCACGATCCTTGGAACTATAAGGTAAATACCATCATGTCTAGGCCTCAAACAAGTCAAGGATTCCATGCAATTGTGGTACTTCCATCTGAAGACCTAATTACTAATTTATGAATTTCAATCTGAATATCAATTTGTATGAATTTCATCACTTATTTCTAACTTTTTATGTTACTTCATAAATTTTTGACATTTTTGGCTCCTCAGTTGATCCACTTTAGCCAAATTTGCTCTGATACCAGCTGAAAGATCCCTGTCCCCTCCGTGCAACGAATTCAGGGGTACTAGCAGAGCGAAAGTAGCACTTCTTGCACGGGGCAGGGTCCCTCACTCGGGGCCTCGCCCACCACGGATATCCAGACAAGAGACTAATCCCTCAGTTCTTCCAAAACCGACGAACCCAAAAATACTGCCCTCGCTCGTAAAGCACGGGCGATTCCTCTAGGATATTTTTACTCTAACATAGTCAAAAGCCTTAACTAACTGAACTGATCTGACCGAACCCGTAAGTCCCATAGTCAGATCAAGGAAAAGATTACACTTGGGTCATAGAGACCAACGCTTTGTTCCTCATTGAGAGGCAGAGCCGTTGATTCTTTTCTATAGAATAATTTTTATCCGGGATTTACTTCATCTATCATACCATAACAGAATTGAGTCTCATTTTAGGGATCCATCAGTCCAGCCTAACCCCATCCAGTCCTGTGGGTCAGCCAAGCGCCCAACCACTGTAGTGAGATTGGATCCAATTAGCAATTTGGTTAGATTTTATCTTGGGTACCAGGGATAACAGTTCCCAGGCCCCCTAGCCGGATATTCATGCAAACTTAAAACTAGTCACACCACTTACACACCCAATATATGAAATTGCCTTTAAAATTGATTTAGCTATCTTTAAAACAATCATTTAATGAAATCATAGTGTTACTGATCATAATCCTCAAAATCTCTGGTTGAATCCTAATTTTCAATCATTCCTTCATCGGTGTACCTATGGCATCATTGGCAACCAGAACGCTCACCACCTGTCCACTCAAGGGCCTTTTCGATGGTTCCTAGCAGCTCATAGTACTCCGCAATATATTCACATATCAAAATGGAATCTCCGTTGAAGATAAGCAAGATCAACCAACGGATCCATATAAAAGAGCCATGGACTCATCCGTTGAGTACCAGCAAAGTCAATCAACCAGATCCATGTCCCAAATTCAGAAAACAACTCTTACTCCTTGTTCCAATATCTTCCACGACGCATGTGTGGGTATCTTTGGCGTGGTGACTTAGAGCCCGAGCACCGTATGGTCAACACCCTCTAGGATCCTTCGCAGGTCACCTAGCGTATCACTCATAGGCCGTTTCCTTAGTCCCTCATCCACCGTATCGGAAGCTCACCATTTAAATCAAACCGAGGCTGGTCAAGACCTCCGCCAACTTTGCTACGCGAGACGTCCTCCGTTGACTCTCCGTTAGCTGTTACGACTTTATCAGTTAGGTCTCCACGACCTCATTCACAAGATGGTCAAAAAGCTTCCCCAGCATTCTTGACATAAAATAGTCATTTAAAAATAGGTCATAAATACAGTTTCTATAACGAACTCTCATCTTTCCACATTGTTCCACATCAATCCACATTATTTAATTCCACATCCATTTCATATGTATTCTTATTCTCATCCAATCACATCATTTTCATCTTATCACATCTTTCCTCAATTTATCCTCATCAGATCTCATCCACTCGCATATACCCATATCCACATCTCATCACATCATAATCGTTCACATCACACATCACATCTATCTCCATTTACATCACATCACAATCATTCATATCCATCACATTCATTCATTCATATCCATCACATTCATTCGTTCATATCCACCACATACATTCATTCATATCCACCACATACATTCTCATAACCATCCCATCGCATACATTCTATCCACATTATATCACATCACTTCTATCCACATCATATCTCATTCATACACATCTCATCTCATTCATCCACATCCATCCAATCGTTCACATGTACGACTTCTCACATCTATCCATACATTCATATCTATTACTTCACATCCACATATATTCATGTCACATCACATCACATTCTTTCACATACACATCTATATCCATTCTTTCAACTAGCGTACCAGGGAAAAGAGTTCCAAGGCCCCCTAGCCGGATATTCATGCAAACTTAAAACTAGTCACACCACTTACACACCCAATATGAAATTACCTTTTTCATAGATCACATTCTTTCACATACACATCTATATCCATTCTTTCAACTAGCGTACCAGGGAAAAGAGTTCCAAGGCCCCCTAACCGGATATTCATGCAAACTTAAAACTAGTCACACCACTTACACACCCAATATGAAATTGCCTTTTTCATAGATTCGGCTATCTTTAAAACAATCATTTAATGAAATCATAGTGTTACTGATCATAATCCTCAAAATCTCTGGTTGAATACTAATTTTTAATCATTCCTTCATCGGTGTACCTATGGCATCATTGGCAACCACAATGCTCACCACCTGTCCACTCAGCGGCCTTTTCAATGGTTCCTAGCTCATAGTACTCGGCAATATATTCACATATCAAAATGGAATCTCCATTGAAGATCAACAAGATCAACCAATGGATCCATATAAAAGAGCCATGGACTCATCTGTTGAGGACCAGCAAAGTCAATCAACCAGATCCATGTCCGAATTCAGAAACAACTCTTACTCCTTGTTCCAATATCTTCCACAATGCACGTGTGGGTATCTTCGGGGCGACTCAAAGCCCGAACACCGTATGGTCAGCACCCTCTAGGATCCTTCGTAGGTCACCTAGCGCTTCACTCATAGGCCACTTCCTTAGTCCCTCATCCACGGTATGGGAAGCTCACCATTTAAATCAAACCGAGGCTGGTCAAGACCTCGGCCAACTTTTCTACAGAGACGTCCTCCGTTGAATCTCCATCAGTTGTTGCAACTTTATCAGTTAGGTCTCTATGATCTCATTCAATCACAAGATGATCAAAATGTTTCCCCAGCATTCTTGACATAAAACAGTCATTTAAAAACATGTCATAAATACAGTTTCTATAATGAACTCTCATCTTTCCACATTGTTCCACATCAATCCACATTATTTAATTCCACATCCATTTCATATATATTCCTATTCTCATCCAATCACATCATTTAATTCCACATCCATTTCATATGTATTCCTATTCTCATCCAATCACATCATTTAATTCCACATCCATTTCATATGTATTCTCATCCAATCACATCATTTTCATCTCATCACATCTTTCCTCAATTTATCCTCATCAGATCTCATCCACTTGCATCTACCTTGATAGAAATTCGTGGTGCTCATGCTAGATCATTGTGTGGAGGAGAGAGACTCACAAAATACAAGAAAATATCTTGCTTATTAAGTTGCTCAAAATACAACTAGGCTTCTTACTTAATACAAAATACCTCCTCGCTTTACCTTTAAATAGATGAGCTAGTGGACCTTAAGTCTCTTCACACACACACCCTTCTCCTCCACTTTTACATAACCTTAGTCTCTTAATACCCCCCCTCAATACCAACTATGAAAAAAAATTAGAATAGGTGGTATTGGACATAGGATGCCTTTATAACATTAGGCGTACAAGGTTAGGAATATAGGTGTGGTTGCATTGAGATTTAAAACAATTTCTCAGTGGAGTTAGAGGCTGATACAAAGTTAGCCTCTGACTCTTTGTTAGGACATTTAGAAGTGATATGTCCCATTTGTTTACACTTGTTACATTTCATTTTGCTGGGATATTTGATCCAACAATTATTTGCCAAATGACCCACCTTTTTGCAATGGGCACATCTTACTTTGATCACTTGATGTGACAAAGCTTGTTCGATATTCGATGAAGTTGTTGCATTTAAAGATTCAGCTCCTCCCTTTGGCCTCTTTTCTTCATCAAGACAAGATTGAATGACTCCTTCAAGGGTGGGATTAGGTATGTTCTTCAGGGTGGTGACTAAGGTGGGGTACACCTTCTTGACTGCTTTTAGCAAAATAGCCACTGCATCATCTTCATCCATTCTCGCATTCACTGATGCAAGTTGAGCCATAAGGGCCTTCAAGACGTGAGAGATGAAGGCTCCAATGCTGTCTCCCTCTTTGAGTTCCAAGCTGAAAAATTCAATTTTGAGTGAGATCTTGGAATTCTTACCCACGAGCTCCATAGAGCTTATCAAGCTCATCCCATTTCTCCTTTGCAGTCGGAAGCTGGTCCACATGGTGAATGAGAGCCTCATCAAGATGAAGCATGATGATGGCTTGTGCCCTCTCATCATCTTCAATATCTTCAGCCTTAGTTCGATCAATAACCTTAGTGCCGGAGATGAATGGCCAAAAACCTTTGGACATCATCTTGTACTTAACAAGGACTTGCCAAGTGTGGAAGCCCTCTCCTGAGAACTTCTTAATTTGGGTGTTGTCCTTTGACATTGGGTATTGAAGGAGATTACTAGAGAGTAATGGGTTGATTTATGAAGAAGAAGAAAAAATAGAAATTTTGATGTTTTGGCTTAAGTAGAAAGAGAAAGGCTTATGAGAGTGCAACAACCCTTAATCAAGCCAAGGATGTTGCATAAAAAGGAGATTAAGATGGTATATTTTATGGTTTAGCATTTAGGGTTTGGGCTCAACCACTAATTTTGATGGAGATTAACTTCATTAGTGTTAAAGAACACTTTGTTTGGTGATTAAGATCACCATTAGTGTTTAAAAACATGATTAGTGCTTAAGAGCACATTTCTAGCATCTAATGACACTCATATCCACATCTCATCACATCATAATTGTTCACATCACACATCACATCTATCTCCATTTACATCACATCACAATCATTCATATCCATCACATTCATTCGTTCATATCCACCACATACATTCTCATAACCATCCCATCACATATATTCTATCCACATTATATCACATCACTTCTATCCACATCATATCTCATTCATACACATCTCATCTCATTCATCCACATCCATCCAATCGTTCACATGTACGACTTCTCACATCTATCCATACATTCATATCTATCACTTCACATCCACATATATTCATGTCACATCACATCACATTCTTTCACATACACATCTATATCCATTCTTTCACATACATCCACATCCATTCTTTCACATACTCATTCACATACATTCTTCATCTATACATTCACATCCATTCTTTTACATACATCCCTTCACATCCCATATCATTCATTTACATCATCCTGATTCACATGATATCACATCTCATCCATTCATTCACATCTATCTGATTCACATCACATCTATTCACCTCACATATCATCACGTCTATTCACATCCATCCATCCATCCATTCATTCACATCCATCTGATTCACATCACATCTCATCACCTCTATTCACATCACATCTATCGATCCATTCATTCACATCTATCTGATTCACATCACATCTCATCACATCTATTCACCTCACATCTCATCACCTCTATTCACATCACATCCATCCATCCATCCATTCACATCCATCTGATTCACATCAGATTTATTCACCTCTATTCACATCACATCCATCCATCCATTCATTCACATCTCTTTCATAGAATTTAAACATAGAATTTAAGAGAATTCTAATTTTGATATAAATATTCTTTACGCATCTATTTATGCATAAAAATCAACTTCAGTGGGAATAACACTTTTATAAAAATCCTTTTATGCATCTATTTATGCATAAAAATCAACTTTAATGAGAATAACACTTTTGAAATAAAAATAAATCCTTTATTTATCTTTCTATGCATAAAATAAATTTTAATGAGAATAACACTTTTGAAATAAAAATAAATCCTTTATGCATCTTTCTATGCATAAAATCAAATTTTAATGAGAATAACACTTTTGAAATAAAAATAAATCCTTTATGCATCTTTCTATGCATAAAATCAATTTTAATGAGAATAACACTTTTGAAATAGAAATAAATCCTTTATGCATCTTTCTATGCATAAAATCAATTTTAATGAGAATAGTTAATATCAATGATATCCATGCATATTCATAGGTGAATATGTACATGGAGTAAATTGGAATATTTCTTTTAAAATGCACAAACGGTAGGAATTACTCTTTTGGAATAACATAAAAATAAACTTTCTTTTCCACAAAATTCTAAATTTTTTTGCCATAACCTCCTTTGTATGGCTGACTATTTCTCATTTTTATCATGCTATTTTCAACTTAAATTAACCCCAATTAGATGTAAAGGACTCTAATCTACACAATTTTTAATTTCCAAGAGAGTAAACAATAAGAAAAGTTTAATTAATCTTATTGTTAATCATTCTAGGATAAAGAAGGGCTGAATTGTAAAGAAGAGAAGGGGGTGGCCTTTTTATCAAGGAATAGCATTAGAATTTACTTCAATCACTATAAAATAAGAAAAACCATAGATTTAAATTTAAAAAGTAAGAAAATTTAGCTTACATGGAGTTGTAAGCTTTCCTTTGGCTTGAGGGATTGAGGGTTCTACTCTTGTTTGAAGCAGACCAATTACTTTGGAGAGGATTAAGCCAAAAACAATTGAATTATCAAGAAAATTCAATGTAAATGGCTCTGGGTAGGAGTAGAGTAACAATGCATAAACACCATTAAGCTTTTACAAAAGGGGGAGGCTTCTATTTATAGGAAAAAGTGAGCCTCTAACCAAGCAAACTGATTCTAGAATTTTCCAGATCAATTTGGTCAATTTTTGACCATTTCTACGTTTGTTTAGCTTACTTTTTGGATCTAGTTGAAACAGGAGAGATGAAAATATCTCATTATTTTTTAGTTTAAAACTCCACACTTTTTGGATCTAGTTGAAACAGGAGAGAGGAGAGATGAAAATATCTCCACACTGAGGTGTCAAAAATGCATCATTTCCTCTAAATATCTCTTAATTTTTACCTAATAAACCTTGTACTCAGTCAACTCTTCATCTTATGTGAGAATTTACTCATTTTTGGGGATTTTTCTTTTATTCTTCAATTTATCTCCGCCCTACATTTGGATTAATCTTATTGGTCCATAGGAATCTTAATTGGACCATAATCCCAAAAATTTTGAAAATCTGGACCCTTAGGTTAAGGTCCTTTTTACCTATTTTCAATTAATTTCAATTGCACATTGGAAAGTTCTTTTTGAGTTTCTGTTTTAGGGGAAACCATTTTAAACACTAGGAAGATTTTTATATCCAAAAATATCTTAATTTTTAATTATCTCCCTCTAGACATTTTCTCTCTCTAGGCCTAAATAGGGTAAAACATGATCTTTCTTTTATTTTAGAGAGGGAAATAATTATAAGATCAGAAGGGGAGGTTCTTACACCTGCACACCTCAAAAGCTAGAGGGAGGAATCTTACATCCCACCCCACTTAAAAAACGCGAGATGTCCTCATCTCGCAAAATTAGAGGACAACTCTTTCCCTTAAGATCCAACTGATTCTGGGGTTCCTTATAGTCTGGTGAACCCAACAGAATCCTGGGAAAAGATCTCTTATATAGAACTCATCACTCATCAGATAACAATTCACTCATATCATATCATTCAATTTCTTATCACAATAATGGTCCATTAGATCGAAATTTTCATCTAAACAGTCCTTTCATGGAAATTTCAATTATACAGATTTTTAATTTGTCATCCCTTTACTTGATCCACTTGGTCAAGTGTTAACAGTAGCAATTTGTCAGCACAATCCAATAATCTCATAGTGATTTGCTGAAGTCATTATCGTCATTCCAGTTACGAACATCATCACACGGACTCATCCCATTCATCCTCAATGTGGTTTTGCTCAGCTTATCGCTTTTCAACCAAAATTCAGGAATCATCATTTTTTCAATCAGAATCCAAATCAACTCATCAGTTCTCAACCAAAATTTTAAAATCATATCAACCATATTCGAATTCATCACATCTAGATAGCATTTTTGCTTATAATTTCAAGATCTTAGATTTAATCATATATACTGCCAGTAAAGAGCTATAGTTATACCCTCGGTATATACGTGTAGTCACACAGTCCTTGAAACTATAAGGTAAATACCATCATGTCTAGGCCTTAAGCAAGTCAAGGATTCCATGCAATTGCGGTGCTTCCATCTGAAGACCCAATTACTAATTTATGAATTTTAGTCTCAATATGAATTTCATCACACATTTCTAACTTTTTACTGTTACTTCATAATTTTTTGACATTTTTGGCTTCTTAGTTGATCCACTTTAGCCACATTTTCTCTAATACCAGCTGAAAGATCCCTGTCCCCTCCGTGCAACGAATTCAGGGGTACTAGCAGAGCGAAAGTAGCACTTCTTGCGCGGGGCAGGGTCCCTCACTCGAGGCCTCGCCCACGGATATTCAGACAAGAGACTAATCCCTCAATTCTTCCAAAATCGACGAACCCAGAAAAACTGCCCTCGCCCGTAAAGCATGGGCGATTCCTCCAAGATATTTTTACTCTAACGTAGTCAAAAGCCTTAACTAACTGAATTGATCTGACCGAACCCGTAAGTCCCATAGTCAGATCAAGGAAAAGATTGCACTTGGGTCATAGAGACCAACGCTTTGTTCCTCATTGAGAGGCAGAGCCAATGCTTTGTTCCTCATTGAGAGGCAGAGCCGTTGATTCTTTTCTAGAGAATAATTTTTTTCCGGGATTTACTTCATCTATTGTACCATAACAGAATTGAGTCTCATTTTAGGGATCCATCAGTCCAGCCTAACCCCATCCAGTCCTGTGGGTTAGCCAACCACTGTAGTGATGGGATCCAATTAGCAATTTGGTTAGATTTTGTCCTGGGTACCAGGGAAAACAGTTCCCAGGCCCCCTAGCCGGATATTCATGCAAACTTAAAACTAGTCACACCACTTACACACCCAATATGAAATTACCTTTTTCACAGATTCGGCTTTAAAACAGACATTTAATGAAATCATAGTGTTACTGATCATAATCCTCAAAATCTCTGGTTGAATCATCGGTGTACCTATGGCATCATTGGCAGCCAGAACGCTCACCACCTATCCAGTCAGGGGCCTTTTCGATGGTTCCTAGCTCATAGTACTCGGCAATATATTCACATATCAAAATGGAATCTCCGTTGAAGATCAGCAAGATCAACCAACGGATCCATATAAAAGAGCCATGGACTCATCCGTTGAGGACCAGCACTATTCACGTCACATCTCATCCGTTTGAGGACCAGCACTATTCACGTCACATCTCATCACCTCTATTCACATCACATCCATCCATCCATCCATTCACATCTCTTTCATAGAATTTAAACATAGAATTTAATAGAATTCTAATTTTGATATAAAGATTCTTTATGCATCCATTTATGCATAAAAATCAACTTCAGTGGGAATAACACTTTTATAAAAATCCTTTTATGCATAAAAATCAACTTTAATGAGAATAACACTTTTGAAATAAAAATAAATCCTTTATGCATCTTTCTATGCATAAAATCAATTTTAATGAGAATAACAGTTTTGAAATAAAATAAATCCTTTTATGCATCTTTCTATGCATAAAATCAATTTTAATGAGAATAAAACTTTTGAAAAAAAATAAATCCTTGATGCATCTTTCTATGCATAAAATCAAATTTTAATGAGAATAACACTTTTGAAATAAAAATAAATCCTTTATGCATCTTTCTATGCATAAAATTTTTAATGAAAATAATTAATATCAGTGATATCCATGCATATTCATAGGTGAATATGTACATGGAGTAAATTAGAATATTTCTTTTAGAATGCACAAACAGTGAGAATTACTCTTTTGGAATAACATAAAAATAAACTTTCTTTTCCATAAAATTCTAAAAAAGTTTGCCATAACCTCCTTTGTATGGCTGACCGTTTCTCATTTTTATCATTCTATTTTAAACTTAAATTAACCCCAATTAGATGTAAAGGACTCTATTTTAAACTTAAATTAGCCCCAATTAGATGTAAAGGACTCTAATCTACACAATTTTTAATTTCCAAGAGAGTAAACAATAAGAAAAGTTTAATTAATCTTTTTGTTAATCATTCTAGGATAAAGAAGGACTGAATTGTAAAGAAGAGAAGGGGGTGGCCTTTTCATCAAGGCATAGCATTAGAATTTACTTCAATCACTATAAAACAAGAAAATCAAGAAAAACCATAGATTTAAATTTAAAAAGTAAGAAAATTTAGCTTACATGGAGTTGTAAGCTTTCCTTTGGCTTGAAGGATTGAGGGTTCTACTCTTGTTTGAAGCAAGAGTGGCCACCAATTACTTTGGAGAGGATTAAGCCAAAAATAATTGAATTATCAAGAAAATTCAATGTGGCTCTCAGTAGGAGTAGAGTAACGGTGCATAAACACCATTAAGCTTTTACAAAAGGGGGAGGCTTCTATTTAAAGGAAAAAGTGAGCCTCTAACCAAGCAAATTGATTCTAGTTTGGTCAATTTTTGACCATTTTTAGGTAATTTTAGCCTACTTTTTGGATCTAGTTGAAACAAGAGAGAGGAGAGATAAAAATATCTCATTATTTTTTAGTTTAAAACTCCTCCACATGTGAAATAGGTGCCTCCTTCATGAGGGGAGATCCCCACAATGAGGTGTCAAAAATGCATCATTTTCTCTAAATATCTTTTAATTTTTAACTAATAAGCCTTGTACTCACTCAACTCTTCATCTTATGTGAGCATTTACTCATTTTTGGGGGTTTTTCTTTGATTCTTCATTTTATCTCCTCCCTACATTTGGATTAATCTTATTGGTCCTCCATAGGAACCTTAATTGGACCATAATCCAAAATTTTTTAAAAATCTGGACCCTTAGGCTAAGGTCCTTTTTACCTATTTTGAATTTATTCCAATTGCACATTGGAAAGTTCTTTTTGAATTTCTATTTTAGGGGAAACCATTTTAGACACTAGGAGGATTTTTATATCCAAAAATATCTTAATTTTAAATTATCTCCCTCTAGACATTTTCTCTCTCCAGGCCAAAATAGGGTAAAACATGATCTTTCTTTTATTTTAGAGAGGGAAATAATTCATCTCGGTCTTTTGAACTAGGAGCGTTGGTTTATTTTAATGTTCCTAAAGATTCTCAGACTTTGTCAAGAAAAATGCTTGAATTAATCTCCTAGATATTGTGGTCCATTTTCGAGTTATGCATTGGATTGGCACGGTTGCGGTTGAACTTAAAACTACCTCCACATGTTAGAGTTCATCCAGTCTTTCATATCAATAGATTGAAAGGGAAACTGGGAGGTGAGGATGACACAGTTACTCCTCAAGAACTCGAATATTTATCCTATGTTTCACATGAACATGATAAGGTACTTGAATTCAAGGAAAGGAAACTTTGTAGTTGACTAATCCCTGAGGTTAAATTTAGGTAGAAAGATAGGGAAACAGAGGATTCGACTTGGGAGTCGGTTAATATTGTTCAGTGCAGTTCTTCTTCTTTTCATTGCAAAAGTACAATGTTTTGAGAGAGGGGAAGTATGTTATATGCACATTATGTGTGCATATACTAGGAGGCTAACCCACATTAGGCTTGTGAGCATGGGAGCATGGGAACAAGATCTAGTGGAACATGGGTTAGGACTAACGTTAAGGTTTAAGGTTAGGGTCAGGCATCCAAGGGTCACACATGGAAAATGGAGAGTCAAGAGTCACTTGAGGGCCCTCCTATATAATAGGGGCATGGGGCACACTCAAGGTAGGCTTGGAAGCTTGGGCTTGTGAGGCCAAGGCTATGTTATGCACTCTTGTGTAGAGGATCATATCTACTCACTTACCATTTCACACTATAGCTACATGCTATTAGATTGGAGTTATACCTCTTGATGGTATGGGACATCAAGGTAGAGGTATGATGTATTTAATTATTATTCATGTGTGCATCCCTTGGTGGGCTCGAGGGTGGTCGGGTGGTTGAGTTTATGCCTGATTTATGTATGTTTATGCGTAACAATTATCTAGAGAGATCTTAGGGTTTTAACATCATCTCAGGGGTGCTATCATGTATGGTAGTTGTTTTAGGTGTCTTATTCAAGATGTACACTACTGTGGCACATTCTTTTGCCCAATAATACAAATGCATACTCTTTTCATCCATCAATTCTATTATCACTTCACCTATCACTCGATTCTTTCTCTTAGCAACCCCATTTTGCTGAGGAGTATACCTGCATCATGTAAGCTACCATCTAATACCATGGTCTCTCAAGAATGCATCAAATGCATGTGGAAAATAAATCCATGTCATGCTGCTGAAATTATCAATAAATATGATGTAATACCTAGTCCCATTTATTAATTGGATTTTCATGGGATCCAAATGTCACTATGCACAACCTCAAGTGGTCTTCTACTCATTTGATTATCCTTGGGAAATGGTTGTTTCCCAAATTGGCATGCATCACAAACATGTGTACTCCCATCATATTTGAATCTAGGTAGACCACCACCAATGCCTTTGTTTGGATAGATTTCAGCTTTTGTATGTTTACATGACTGATCCTTTTGTGCCAAATATCATCCCATGACTATGACAAAACATGGTTGACTATGAAAAAATATGGTTGAACTATGACAAAACATGGTTGACTTCAATTCTTGGATGCTTGTATCTAGCTTGAAAAATATCCCTTCCTTATGACCTTTGGCAACAATCAATTTTCAGCCATGCTTAAAGTCATCAACAAAATAACCATGTTCATTAAATCTCACATGTAAATCCTTGTCCAACAGATGCCAAACTCTTTGTAACAATGGCATATATAACACCTCAAACATAGTTTTCACTCTACCAACATGTGTAATAGGATGCTGATGTGAGTATCATCACCTATAGCAACATAACCCTAGTTTTATGTAAGCATCATGCTATCAAACCACTCTCAATGACATATCATGTGGTTTAATGCACATGAATCCATATACCATGTGTCATCACTCTTTTTACAAGATGTCATAATACCCATCACATGCTTCATGCTAAAACAAATGATCTGTATGTCCTTCATTGCTAGATGATGCATAATTTTCATGTTGCACTCTACCAACACGAACATCATTTTGATTTTTGTAGTAATCTCTAGCTATATGTCCAAATTTACCACAATAATGACACTTGATGCCATGCATATTCTGCTGTCATGGTTGCCAACAACCTCTACCATGAAATCCATACCTCCCCCTAGCATGAGGGTAAAAAAACTCTATCACCTTATACACTAAATTATGGTTGTGAATCCTATTGTTGTTGTGGGTGGCCTATCATGCTAACCACGTCCACCTATACATCATCTCAAACTAGATCTCCCCTGCCTCTAGCACTTCTATGAGTGTAAAATGCCTAGTCCCTTGCATGCCCACTCGTACACTAGATGATGTACCAAAACTAAGTTTCATCTTCTCCACAATAAGCAAAGAGACCCACTCAATCAAAATGTAGGGAGTCTCCACCTTTAACCCTGATAGAGGTTTCAAATGCCTTGTAGTCTTTGCCCAAACCATTCAATGTAATGGCAACCAAATCATCATCTTCCATGGAGGAACCAATAGATGCAAGTGCATCTACACATCCTTTAATCTTTTGTATATAGTCATTGATGCTCCTATTGTTTCGAGTCACGCTATGTATCTTTTGCTTTAACTAAATCTTCTTTGGTTGAGTAGTTGTACCATACAACTTCACTAATGTATCCCATGCATCCTTGGGATTACTCGTGTCTTGAATATGGCATAACATCCTTGAGATTATCCATGTTCTCAATATGGCATAACATCCCATCTATCACACAAATTGAGAAATAATGTAGTACTTTGAATGCCCTCTCTGTCCAATTCCTATGTGCTGTAAGTTGGGCAAGTGTTGCATTCATTAGTGGAACCCTTGGCTCTATCTCCTCACCTATCACCAAATTCCAAAGTCCTTTGCCTTTCAAAAAGTTTGTCATGCACTACTTCCAAATCCGATTTTTATCAAGCTTTTCCCTAGCAATCTTGTATGGACCATCACTCATCTTGCTATGCACAATTTTTACTGAGTATTGCAAATAATGAACTCAAGCACTCATATATAATGAACTCAAGCACTCATATATACATGTGTTTGATCACTAATGTTATCCACACATTCCAAAATTTTTATGGTGGTGATAGAATCTGGCACTCAAAACCACTGCTTGCATAAGCTGAAAATCACTTGGCGCCGCTCACAAATTCTAAGAAACACATCCAAAATAGTCCTCCACTTTCTAGAAACACTTCAATGTACTCACACGAGCTCAATCTTGATGATTTACATCCATTTGTTCACATACATCCACTATCTAGTGCAAACAATTAGCTTGTAATGCCACACAATACCAAGCTCTTTAATGTACCAAATCACCAAAAATGATCCATCAAGTTTATACCATAAGCCTTCACATCCATACATACTCCACGTCGCATATAAACATCATCCAAGGTCACCAAATACATGCCAAAAATAGCTCTCTGTTTTTGTCGAGAACTTGTAAACAGTCAAATATCAGCACTAATCTGCTTCCAATCCATTCAAATCACATCCAAATATAAGTCCAATCAAGTTGCTCTAGCAATGTATAGGATCAATTGCACTAATTTTAATCAAATGAGTAATCAATGGTGAAATTAATTGGCTTTGTTTAGTTAATTAAAATCAATAATCCTATCAATCTTACTTAATCTAGCTTGTTTTGCATCAATACATACAGATGAGTGCTTTTGGGTTTCATCCAAAGGTGTATACATGCTTGGGGTCAATTGCTAAGCCATTTGAGCATTATATGCATCCATTTGATTTTTTTAAATAATTTTCTATGTCCCTATGGATTTTTGCACTGATTTTCAGCTTGGCACCAATTGATGTAATTGCTTCAATGATGCTTGGTTGACCTTGGGTAATGGTTAGGGTGTGATAAATATGCCTTAGCTGTTGAGAAATGTGGTTCCAATAGAGCACAAGAAAGAGATAGAGAGTGAGTTAAGTAAGGCAAGCAAGAGCAAAGTCTAGCATGAAGCCACATGAGCAAAGGGAATTATCCTACATTGATGTACAAGCCCAAGGGTGTCCCTCCTCATATAAAAGGGGGGAATTTCAAGCAATGAAACATGAAGCAAGCTCTTAACCTCTATATAAGTATAGTATCCATCTTGTAACCTAATTATGCTTAAGTCTCCTGCTTAATTAGTTTAGTAGTTAATCATCATGTTTATGCTTAGGCATCACCCACCTTAGATTAGCTTAATCTCACTAGATTAGTATAAGATTAGTACTAATCACCATAGCCATGCACATGGTACCCTTCTTTCTCAACATGGTATTAGAGCCTTCCCTTTCCTCTTGAGCTTCTCCAATAGCTACACACTAGCTTTTTCATATCATTAATCCTATTGCATTAGCACTAATCATGTCATTAAGCATACCTTATCTCCTCAACCATTGTTGAGATTTGCAATCTCACCATTGCCATTCCACTCTTTTTTTCCTTCACTTCAAGCTTGTTGAACACCCATTCATCCCTCAAATCAATCACTATATTAGTGTGAGATTAGTACTAATCACCATAGCCATGCATATGGTACCTTTGTTTCTTAACATTAGCTACACTCAAATCACTTCAATGATGCATAGAATTAACATTTTCAAGTTCCATGCATTATGAGATTCCATAGCCTCAATGTTGCCTGCAAATCTTTCCCACTTGCTCAAAAATTGTCTCAATACCTTGCCAATGCATCTCTACTCTTTTCCAATAAAACATACATAAAATACATTGATCCCACAAGGATCCACAATGTCATACACTTCACAACTTCCATGGAGAGCTTGAAGAAAATTATTTTTAATTTTCTCTGGGTAGCCTAATCTTTGGTCAAACTTTGTCAAATCACCTACAATCTGCTTAATGGTGTTTAGCTATTCTTACACACGATAGCCCAAGCTCTTTCACACTAAAATAACCTAAAGCTGATGTCCACACTCTTGGCTAGCTATGGACGTGGCCATTATTTCCACATACATTGAGGTGAATAGATGTGATGTGAATTAGATATATGTGAATGAATGGATGAGATGTGATGTCAGATGTGAATGAGTATGTGAAAGAATGGATGTGGATGTATGTGAAAGAATGGATATAGATGTGTATGTGAAAGAATGTGATGTGATGTGACATGAAGATATGTGGATGTGAATTGATAGATATGAATGTATGGATAGATGTGAGAAGTTGTACATGTGAACGATTGGGTGGATGTGGATGAATGAGATGAGATGTGTATGAATGAGATATGATGTGGATAGAAGTGATGTGATATAATGTGGATAGAATTGTGATGTGATGTAAATGGAGATAGATGTGATGTAAATGGAGATAGATGTGATGTGTGATGTGAACGATTATGATGTGATGAGATGTGGATGTGAACGATTATGATGTGATGAGATGTGTGATGTGAACGATTATGATGTGATGAGATGTGGATATGGGTAGATGCGAGTGGATGGGATCTGATGAGGAGGATAAATTGAGGAAAGATGTGATGAGATGAAAATGATGTGATTGGATGAGAATACGAATACATATGAAATAGATGTGGAATTAAATAATGTGGATTGATGTGGAACAATGTGGAAAGATGAGAGTTTGTTATAGAAACTGTATTCACGACCTGTTTTTAAATGACTGTTTTATGTCAAGAATGCTGGGGAAGCATTTTGACTGTCTTATGAATGAGGTCGTAGAGACCTAACTGATAAAGTTACAATACATATGAAATGGATGTGGAATTAAATAATGTGGATTGATGTGGAACAATGTGGAAAGATGAGAGTTCGTTATAGAAATTGTATTCATGACCTGTTTTTAAATGACTGTTTTATGTCAAGAATGCTGGGTAAGCATTTTGACCGTCTTGTGAATGAGGTCATAGAGACCTAACTGATAAAGTTGCAACAGCTACTGCTGACGGAGAGTCAACGGAGGACGTCTCGCGTAGCAAAGTCGGCCGAGGTCTTGACCAACCTCGGTTTGATTTAAATGGTAAGCTTCCGGTATTGGATGAGGGACTAAGGAAGCGGCCTACGAGTGAAGCGTTAGGTGACCTGCAAAGGATCCTAGAGGGTGCTAAATGGTAAGCTTCCGGTACGGTGGATGAGGGACTAAGGAAGCGGCCTATGAGTGAAGGGTTAGGTGACCTGCAAAGGATCCTAGAGGGTGCTGACCATATGGTTCCTAAATGATTGTTTTAAAGACAGCTGAATCTGTGAAAAAGGTTATTTCACAGCTGAATCTGTGAAAAAGGCAATTTCATATTGGGTGTGTAAGTGGTGTGACTAGTTTTAAGTTTGCATGAATATCGGGCTAGGGGGCCTGGGAACTCTTTTCCCTGGTATCCGGGATAAAATCTAACCAAATTCCTAATTGGATCCCATCACTACAGTGGTTGGGGGGCGGTTGGCTAACCCACGGGAGTGGATGGGGTTAGGCTGGACTGATGGATCCCTAAAAGGAGACTCAACTCTGTTATGGTACGATAGATGAAGTAAATCCTGGATAGAAATTGTTCTATGGAAAAGAATCAATGGATGTGCCTCTCAATGAGGAAAAAAGTATTGGTAACTATGATCCAAGCTATGGGACTTATGGGTTCAGTCAGATCAGCTCAGTTAGTTAAGGCTTTTGACTATGTTAGAGTAAAAATATCCTGGAGGAATCTCCCGTGCTTTCCGGGCGAGGGAAGTTTTCGCACCGAGGAATTAGTCTCTTGTTCGGATATCCGTGGGGGTGAGGCCCCGAGTGAGGGACCCTGCCCCGTGCAAGAAGTGTTACTTCCGCTGGCTAGTACCCCTGAATTCATTCCGCGGAGGGGATAGGGATCTTTCACATACCTTAACACCATGATACCACCCATACATGCCTTAACAATTTGAAAACTCCCTAGTATGTCGTCTAAGAAAATATGAATAAAAACTTGTATAAAAGGAATAAGATTGCCTTAGCCCAGACTTTCACATACTAAAATCTATCTCTATATACCTAAGACTACATCAAGGAATAACCCTTATATCGAGTACATCATTAGAAAAGAATTTTGAATTATTGGCACCTTTCTAATGATAACTACCCAAAACACAATAAAGTTAGGGTAGAAAAATAACTCATCTAGATACATAAGCAACTAGGTATCCGAGTTGGAATATGTACAAGATTACAAGCAATATACTCCAAAATTAAGTGCAAAAACCGAAGGCAAATGCTACCTTCAAAGCACATGATATTATCCAAAAGATCCTTATAAAACCATGGATAAAAGCATAGAAGCTTCTTGAATCCATGAAAACCATAGTTGATCATAAAAATCAATGCATACCATCTAATGAACATTAATCATGCCAAAAGAAGCATTAAAATTGGTGGCCAACTCATCAATCCATAGTATATGAACGTAGTGCCATTCAAACAAAACTCCAAAGTAAGCAAGTGAAGCACATATGTGTAGCACTTAATAAAAAACCCCTAGACACAAGTGATCTAGGAAGAACCTGATGAGACCATATAAAACTTGGAAAACATCCAATAAAATCCACCAAAACAAACCAATCAACTAACCCATGATAGAATTTGTCTTAGGCTTAAGAAATTAAGCACAAACCACACTTAAATAAGTGTAAAATAAATTATCATGGAAAAGTGTCAAAGGTGAAATACACTTTGAACGGAGATTCTAGCCATCATTGAAGAAATTAAGGAACATGTCCAAAAAGAATGGCTAAACAAAGGTAAAAAATCATGAAAACATCGTTTAAAAATAATCCAAATAGAAATAACTACTAATACGAGGTACAATCGTATTAATAATATGCGAATAACCTGCATCTATCTAATGTCAGTACGAGAAAACGTACTTCAACATTAAATAACCCTAAAAAATATTAAATTCTTGAGAAAAAGAATTATCATGATTTTTCCTAAAATTTTTCTAATTTTATAGGGCCTCAAAATATAATAATTTTGAATTCCACCAAACATATCTTATGGCATTCCAAACCTATATTTTTCCATAAATTTTTTAGCAATTTAATTTGCCAAAGTACCATTGATATTTTATAAATACCAAATTTTAGGATTTTTAAAAATAATTTCTAGAATGTTCCTAATTTTTCTTGAGAATCCCATCATTCACGAAATTTCCAATTCTACCCGACAATCCTCAAATCCAATAAAAATTTATAATTTTAATGAATTTTCTAATTTTTTGGGTTAAAAAATATATTTTTAAAGGAATTTGAATGGTCACGGATGCCCGAATGGACGAACCACATGCCAAACACCAACCCCACGTTTTCCCGAAATTTAAAATAACCTTTGTCTAAATTTTCACTAATTTTCAAGAATTTTTTGAAATTTTTAATTAACCCCAAACGCATTTAGAATACAAACGATCAAAAAATTTTAGGATCCCAACGGTTTTCCTGGAATACGGAAAGCCAAAAGTTTTGGGAAAATGAAAAGACCAAAAAAAAAATCAGAATGTGAAAGGTCAAAAGTTTCCGGAATACGGAAGGTCAAAAGTTTTTCCAGAATTCAGAAAGCCAAAAGGTTTCCCGGGAATGCGGAAAGCCAAGAGTTTTCCGGAAGATGAAAAGCCAAAAATTTTTAAGAGAAAAAAAATTCAAGAATTTCTTGAGATTTTTTTTTCCAAATGTCAAATTTTTCTCTATTTTTCTAGGCTTTTTTTGAAACATTTTCAAAAGCTTTTTTTAAATAAAAAACTCATTAAAAAAATATTAATAAGCTTTATTAAGCTTATAGATTTTGATTTTTTAGGGGGGGGGTTTTTTTTCCGCTGGTGGGCTGCTGCGCACAGCATCCCCCCCTCGCCTGTGCGCAAAAGAGGAGTGGGAGAGAGGAATCTTCATCTCCTCTCCTCTCCATTTTTCCACTCAATTCTTCCTCCTCTCTCTGTTTAACAGAAAGATTAACACTAATCTTTTGATTAAAGTTTTTTAATTAAACTTTACTTAATCATAATTAACATTAATTATGATTAATGTTTAATTAAAAAATCCCTTTTAAGAGAAATTCACAAAGGAAAATCAGAATTGAGAGGTGGAGAGGGTCCCATGCACATGGGAGAGCATTTCATGCATCAACATGCTGTCCCCTATGCTGAATTTCAGCAGAAAATTGGTAGAAATGTGATCACATACCCACGGAAAAACTCGCAAAAATGTATAAAAAATACATTTTAATCATAAAAATGCTCAAAGTTTTCTAAAAAAATTAGAAAAAAATTCATGAAAATTCTAGAAATTTAGGGAATCCATTCTACCAAAAATATCCATAATAAATTATGTGGTATTTTTGTAAAAATTTTCATTAATGCTTATTTTAAACTATTAAAAATAGGAAAAAAATAGCATTAAACTCATGGAATTCCCCCGCAACGTGGATTCGTCCATTGAATAGTAGTAACATGCGTTCCAATTGCCATATCGATGATCCACGTGCAAATCATAAACAAAAATCAACAAAATAATATTTTTATTAGTAAATATTAAAATTTACTTAAAAAAATACCAAAAATTATTAAAAAAAAATCAACAACAATTAACTAGAGATTGCTCTGATACCACTGTTAAAACCCTAAGATCTCTCTAGATAATTGTTATGCATAAACATGCATAAATCAGGCATAAACTCAACCACCCGTGAGCCCAAGGGGGGATGCACACATGAATAATAATGAAATACATCATACCTCTACCTTGATGTCCCATACCATTAAGAGGTATAACTCCAATCCAATAGCATGTAGCTATAGTGTGAAATGGTAAGTGAGTAGATATGATCCTCTACACAAGAGAGCATAACATAGCCTTGGCCTCACAATCCCAAGCTTCCAAGCCTGCCTTGAGTGTGCCCCATGCCCCTATTATATAGGAGGGCCCTCAAGTGACTCTCGACTCTCCATTTCCCATGTGTGACCCTTGGATGCCTGACCCTAACCTTAACCCTTAAGGTTAGTCCTAACCCATGTTCCACTAGAGCTTGTTCCCATGCTCCCATGCTCACAAGCCTAATGTGGGCTAATGTGGGTTAGCCTCCTAGTATATGCACACATAATGTGCATATAACAGATGAGGATGATAGATTTTAGGCCAAACATTAGGCATCTCAAAGTTTTTGGATGTATTACCTATGTAAACGTGTGCCAGATGAGAAGAGAAGGAAGTTGGACTCAAAGGCTAAGAAGTGCATGTTCATTGGTTACACAATATAGAAAGGCTTACAAATGTTACAATCTGGAAACTAAACAGGTGCTCATTTATAGAGATGTGGTGTTTGATGAGTTGGTACAAAAACAAAGATGATGGTATGGTTGATGACATAGATGTAGATGTGCATGTGCATAAAATCATTTATGATAAAAATCACACTTTTAATATAAAAAAATATCTTTTATGCATATGTTTATACATACAAATCATTTATGATGAAAATCACTCTTTTAATATAAAAAGAATTTCTTTTATGCATCTAATTTATGCATAAAATCATTTATGATAATATGCAAAAACACTATTGAGTTTCAACAAAGGGGAAGGCTTCTATTTATAGGAAAAAATGAGCTTCTAACCAAGCCAACTGATTCTAGAATTTTTCAGATCAGTTTGGTCAATTTTTGACCATTTTTGGGTCAGTTTTGCTCACTTTTTGGATCTAGTTAAAATAGGAGAGAGGAGAGATAAAAATATCTCATTATTTGGGAGTTTAAAACTCATTCAAGCATGTGAAATAGGCGCCTCCTTCATGAGGGGAATTCCCCCATGCAGAGGTGTCAAAAATACATCATTACTGTGAGATCCCAGTCTCCACCACGCAACAGATTCGGGGTACTAGCAGCGGAAGTAGCACATTGTGCGCGGGTAGGGGTCTCACACTCGGGGCCTCGCCCACGGATATCCGGACGAGAGACTAATCCGTCGGTTTGTCCAAAATCGAAACCGGAAAAACTCCCTTTACCCGGAAAGCATGGGCGATTTCACCAGGATAACTCTTTACTCTAACGTAATCAAGATCATTACGGATCAACTGATCTGACTGCACTTTAACGGTACTTGGTCAATTCAAGGAGGAAACTTGCACTTGGATCATTGGGATCAACGTTTTTTTCCCTATCAAGAGGCACAGCCGTTGATTCCTATCCATAGAACAATTTCTATCCGGGATTTACTTCATCTATCGTAATAATAGAAATTAAAATCTCGATTTACGAATCCATCAGTCCAGCCTAACCCCATCCAGTCCCATGGGTTAGCCAACCGCCCAACCACTGTAGTGATGGGATCCAATTAATAATTCCGGGTACCAAGGAAAAGAGTTCCAAGGCTCCCTAGCCGGAAGTTCATACAAACATAAAACTAGTCATACCACTTACACATCCAATATGAAATTACCTTTTTCTTAGCATCAACTAGCTTTAAAACAATCCTTTAATAAAACCATTATGTCACTGATGACAATCCTCAAAGTCTCTGGTTGAATCCTTATTTCCAGTCATTCTTTCATCGGTGTACTTATGGCATCATTGGCAACTAGAACGCTCACCGCCTGTTCTCTCAGGGGCCTTTTCCATAGTTCCTAGCTCATAGTAACCGGTAATATATTCATATAATAGAATGGAATCTCCGTGGAAGATCAGCAAGATTAACCCACAGATCCATATAAAAGAGCCATGGACTCATCTGTTGAGGACCAGCAAGGTTAATCAACCAGATCCATGCCCGGTTTCAGAAAACAACTCTTACTCCTTGTTCCAATATCTTCCACGACGCACGTGTGGGTATCTTCGGTGACCCAGAGCCCGAGCACCGTATGGTCAGCACCCTCTAGGATCCTTCGCAGGTGACCTAGCGCTTCACTCATAGGCCGCTTCCTTGGTCCCTCATCCACCGTACCGGAAGCTCACCATTTAAATCGAACCGAGGCTGGTCAAGACCTCGATCGACCTTGCTACGCGAGACATCCTCCATTGACTCTCCGTCAGCAGTTGCAACTTTATCAGTTCAGTCTTCATGACCTTAATCCTCAAGACGGTCAAAATGCTTTTCCAGCATTCTTGACATAAAACAGTCATTTACAAACAGTCACAAAATACAATTTCTATAACGAACTCTTGTCTTTCCATATTATCCACTCTCGGACCACATTACTTATTCCACATTCCATTCAGTGTGTACTTCGTTCTCATCCATTCACTCATATAGACTACATTATCTCACATACATCTTCATATTCATTATTCTACATACATATCCATGTTCGTACGTCCACATCATACATCCAATTTCACATTCATACATACGCATCTACATGCATACATCCACATCTACATTCATACATCCATACCTCCATTTCCACATCCACACATCCACATTCATATTCATACATCCACATTCACATGCATACATCCATTTTCACATCCTCATTCATACATCCACATTCACATACATACATCCACATCCGTATCTACATCCATACATCCACATCCACCTCTTCATTCACATTCACATCCATACATCCACATCTACATACATACATCCACATCTACATACATACCTCCATACATCCACATCTACATACATACATCCATTTTCACATCCTCATTCATACATCCACATTCACATACATACATCCACATCTGTATCTACATCCATACATCCACATCCACCTCTTTATTCACATTCATATCCATACATCCACATCTACATACATACATCCACATCTACATACATACATCCATTTTCACATCCTCATTCATACATCCACATTCACATACATACATCCACATCCGTATCTACATCCATACATCCACATCCACCTCTTCATTCACAATCACATCCATACATCCACATCTACATACATACATCCACATCTACATACATACATCCATACATCCACATCTACATACATACATCCATTTTCACATCCTCATTCATACATACACATCCACATACATACATACACATCCGTATCTACATCCATACATCCACATCCACATCAACATTCACATTCATACATATACATCTACATGTATACATCCACATCACATTCATACAACCATATTACATCCATTCTCGTCCTAACACATCCCATATACATCTTAACACATCCTAACTCATCTTAACACATTCTATCACATCTCATACACATCTTTTTACATCTCATACACCTCTTATCACATCCTATCACTTTCCATACGCATCTTATCAAATCTTATCACATCTCATACACATCTTATCACATCTTTTTACATCTCATACACCTCTTATCACATCCTATCACTTTTCATACGCATCTTATCAATTCTCATCACATCTCATACACCTCTTATCACATCTTATCACATTTCATATCTTTTTTTTTAAGAAGAGAATTCTTATATTTGATATAAGATTTCTCTACACATTTATTTATACATAAATTCCATTTAAGGAGACTAACACTTTCGAAATTAAATTCAATCTTTTATGCATCTTCTTATGCATAAATTCAATTTGGTAGGAACTTACACTTTTAGAATAAAAGAATTTCTCTTATGCATCTAAGTTATGCATAAAATCCATTTATGAGGAAAATCACACTTTTAGTATAAAAAGAATATCTTTTATGCATACCTATATGCATGAAATCCAATATGATAAAAGTAACACTTTTGATATAAAAAATTTTCCTTTATGCATACTTCTATGCATGAAAATTAAAAATGATAAAAGTAACACTTTTGATAAAAAAAAAATTCTTTTATGCATACTTCTATGCATGAAAATTAAAAATGATAAAAGTAACACTTTTGATATAAAAAATTTTCCTTTATGCATACTTCTATGCATGAAAATTAAAAATGATAAAAGTAACACTTTTGATATAAAAAATTTTCTTTTATGCATACTTCTATGCATGAAAATTAAAAATGATAAAAGTAACACTTTTGATATAAAAAATTTTCCTTTATGCATACTTCTATGCATGAAAATTAAAAATGATAAAAGTAACACTTTTAATATAAAAAAATATCCTTTATGCATACTTCTATGCATGAAAATTAAAATTTGATAAAAGTAACACTTTTATGTTAAAATAATAATCTTTTATGCATACCTCTATGCATGAAATCAAAATATGATAAAAGTAACACTTTTATGTTAAAATAATAATCTTTTATGCATAGCTCTATGCATGAAAATCAATGATGCATAATATAAAAATCAATTTCTCTATGATTACAATGAATATCTTTCAATTAATCTAGGATGATAATTCCTAGAATATGGTAGGAAGTCCTCTTTTTATGCTTTGAATGAAATTATTTTATGCATAATTTTTATAAAAATTTTGCCATAGCTCCGCTGCTATGACTGATAAATCTCAATTTTTCTAAGGGATAAAGCTTATCATTAAGGAAATAATTAAAATGATCTCTAATTGGATCATTAATCCATAATGGATTGAATCATCAATATACATAAACTAAAAGCATAGAAAAAAGCCATTAATTTGGCCTCAAGCATAGCTTAATCTTGGGTTAAGGAAAAGCTTTATGAAAAGCTTGATTTGGATTGAGAATGGGTCATGAGTATGACCATTTCTTGAGTGAGAGAGAGAAATTACATAAAAACCATTAGAATTTAAACATAAATGAAAATTAACTTCAATAGCATTTATTAAATTATGTAACTCTTCACTACTATTCACCAATTAACTTTAATAGCATTTAAAAAACCATACCAATTAAGCTTCTCAAGCTTGAGAGGGGTTGAGAAGAGAGAAACATTGAGAAATTATAGAAAAGATCAATATTCACTAATTACCTTACAAATTGCTTGATTCTTTGTTCACGATAGAGGCCCCCAACCAATCAATTGGTTAAGTATGTTGATGGAGCTACTAATTGGGATTGAAGAAAGAGGGAAGCTCCAAAAACTAGTGAATTATTAAATGAATTCACAGTTCTTGGCTTAGGTGGAGTAGAGTAACGATGCATAAACACTATATATTTTTCAACAAGGGGAGGCTTCTATTTATAGGAAAAATTGAGCTCCTAACCAAACAAACTGATTCTAGAATTTTCCAAATTAGTTTGGTCAATTTTTGACCATTTTTAGGTCAGTTAAGCTAACTTTTTGGAACTAGACTTGAATTAGGAGAGAGGAGAGATGAAATATCTCAATTTTTATGAGTTTAAAACTCATTCAAGCATGTGAAATATGCACCTCCTTTAAAGAACTCCCCTTCCTTACATATGTGTCATAATGGAATCATTTTAATATTGCTCATAGTTTTTTTACTAATAAATCTTGTACATTTTCAACTCTTCATCTTATGTGAAATATGCACCTCCTTTAAAGAACTCCCCTTCCTTACATATGTGTCATAATGGAATCATTTTAATATTGCTCATAGTTTTTTACTAATAAACCTTGTACATTTTCAACTCTTCATCTTATGTGAGCATTTACTCATTTTTGGATACCCAAAATATCTCATATTTTTAATATTGCTCATAGTTTTTTACTAATAAACCTTGTACATTTTCAACTCTTCATCTTATGTGAGCATTTACTCATCTTTGGATACCCAAAATATCTCATATTTTTAATATTGCTCATAGTTTTTTACTAATAAACCTTGTACATTTTCAACTCTTCATCTTATGTGAGCATTTACTCAATTTTGGGTATCTTCTTTTACAAATTGGATTTATCTCCTCCCTACACATGGATTGATGCTATTGGCCCATAGGAACCTTAATTGGACCATAATCCAAAAATTTCTGAAAATCTAGACTCTTAGGCTAAGGTCCTTTATACCCATTTCCAATTAATTCCAATTGCACATTGGAAAGTTCTTTTTGAATTTCTGTTTCAGGGGAACTTATTTTAATAAGATGAGATAATTTTCTATCCAAAAATATTAAAAATTTAAATATTCTCTCTCTAGAATATTTTCTCTCTCTAGGTTAAAACAGTTAGAAACAAGTCTTTTATATTTCTGAAGAGGGATTGATTACAGGGGAAGATGCTGGACGTTTTGAGAGGCTGGGGAGGAATCTTACAATTACTTCCAAATATCTCTCTTTTTTAACTATTAACCTTATCCTTAGTCAACTCTTCATCTTATGTGAGTATTTACTCATTTTTGGAGGGATTTTCTTTATTTCTTCCATTTATCTCCTCCACACATTTGGATGAATCTTATTGGTCCATAGGAACCTTAATTTAAAATTTCGAAAAAATCTTCACCCCCAGGATAATGCCTCTTGAACAGATTATACTTAATTTCTAATGCACCTTCTGAAAATCTTTTTGAACTTCTGTTTCAGGGGAACTTATTTTAATAAGATGAGAGATTTTTCTATCAAAAAATATTTAAAAACTGAATTACCACTCTCTACAAGATTTTCTCTTTCTAGGCCAAAATTGGTAGAAACAAGATCTTTTATATTTCTGAAGAGGGATTTGACCACAGGGGAAGATACTGGACATCCTGAGAGGCTAGGGAGGAATCTTACATTCTACCCCACTTAAAAAACGCGAGATGTCCTCATCTCGCAGGTGGAGTATGATCTCTTTCATCATCTTCTTCTTCTTCAATCACTTCCAGCGTTACTGCCTTGGAAGTGGACGGTTGATTTGGGAACAACTCTCTTTGACTTCCCCTATTCTGAGTTGGAGGTCTTGCATCACTTTGGGTTGAAACTATAGGTTGGATAGAGGGTCTACCTCTGGGGTTTCCCTGATTTTGGCGGATAGAACCCTGATTACTCTGGACGGAAGGGGCTGGAGTCTGGAATCTTGATCCCTGATTTTCCTGCCCTGAAAACCTTGATCCAAAAGGAGTTTGGCCAATCCATGCTGCGATGTCCAAACCCTTGACAGTTATAGCATTTCACTCTCTTGTTCAAGGGTGGAACTTCTGAAGTTGAAATCCAGGGGATTGAGTTTCGGGAAAAGGACATTTCTTCCATTCTGGAACTTCTCATATCCTGGGTTTGACCCTGATATCTCTTAGGCGGAGGAAGGTTGGAATCATCTTCTGGGAATAAAAACCTTTTGAAAGGTGATGGTGCTGGCTTTGGCGGGACTTTGACATCAAATGCTTTGACGAAATCCTTTGTCATCTGAACTGCTTCGGCCATGGAAATAGGTTTGGCATTCTTGTCTAAAGCATCCAATGGCTCGTTTATTCCCCGAATGAACCTGGCCTCCATCAGCTGCTCTTCATCCAATTGAGGGGAATATTTAAGGAGAAGGGCAAAAGCCTGATGGTACTCTTCAATTATCCGGTTTCCCTGCTTTAGCTCCAAGAACTCATTCATCTTAGTTTCAAGAAAGCCTGGGAGACAAAACCTCTTTCTGAGGTAAGCCTTGAGATCGGTCCAGGTTTGGGTATTTCGGTCGAGACGGTTTGTCTCGTAGTGGTTTCTCCACGCCACTCTAGCTGTCTCCACTATCTTTAGCCTTGCAAGGGCCATTATGCTCTTCTCATTATACCCGGTGACATCGAAGTATTCTTCCATTGATTCGATCCACTTCTCCACAACCTCGCCCAAGTTTTCTCCTTCACCCTTGAAAGGTCCAGGCTGCGAACTATGAAGAGTTTTACGAACATCCAGGTCGAGCTCTTCTTCATCGAGTTGGGGGTTCACATTTCTACCACGACGACCTCGATCCATGTTCCTATCAATACGAAAATTCTTGTTAAGTCTCTTTATTTATGATTCAATCCGATTTTTGATTCAGCTGATTTCGGGGTTCTCGGCTCTCCACAGAGTCAAGGGATAAAGATACTCATATAGAACGTATCATTAGTTAACAATTCATTCAAAATTATCTCATTCATATCTTTAACACAATAATGGTCCATCATCAGACTAATTTTCTCCATCTGAATAGTCCTTCATGGGGATTTCAATTTTTTAGATTTTTAATTTATCATCCCTTAACATGATTCACTGGACAAAAGTTAGCAGTAGCAATCTGCCAGCACAATCCACTAATCTCATAGTGATTGGCTGAAGTCATTAACGTCATTCCAATTAAGAACATCCTCACAGGGACTCGTCCCATTCATCCTCATTGTGGTTTCGTTCAGCTTATTACATTTCAACCAAATTTCAAGAATCATCATTTTTTTCAATCAGAATCCAAATCAACTCATCAGTTCTCAACCAGAATTTAAAAATCATATCAATCACATTCGAATTCATCAACTGGATAGCATTAATGCTTATAATTTCAAGTCTTAGATTTACTCGTATATACTGTTAGTAAAGAGCTGTAGTTATACCCTTGGTATATACGGGTAGTCATGGTTCTTGGAACTATAAGGTAAATACCATCATGTCTAGGCCTCAAGCAAGTCAGGGATTCCATACAATTGCCGTACTTCCATCTGAAGACCCAATTACCAATTTACGAATTTCAGTTTGAATATCAAATTGTATGAATTTTATCACACAATTATAACCTTTTAGTGCTTCTTGATAAATTTTTGACATATTTGGCTTCTTGGTTGATCCTCATTAGCCAACTTGGCTCTGATACCAACTGTAAGGTCCCCCGTCCCCACCGTGCAACGGATTCTAGGTGCTAGCAATGAAAGTAGCACTTCTTGCACGGGGCAGGGTCCCACACTCGGGGCCTCGCCCACACGGATATCCGAACAAGAGACTAATTCGTCGGTCTTTCCAAAACCGAACCCGAAAAAACTTCCTTTGCCCGGAAAGCATGGGTGATCACACCAGGATATCTTTTCCCTAACGTAGTCAAAAGCCTTAACTAACTGAACTAATCTGACCAAACTCGTAAGTTCCATAGTCAGATCAAGGGACAGATTGCACTTGGATCATAGAGACCAACGCTTTTTTCCTCATCGAGAGGCATAGCCGTTGATTCTTTTTCCATAGAACAATTTTTGTCTGGGATTTACTTCATCTATCGAACTAAACAAAAATTGAGTCTCGATTTACGGATCCATCAGTCCAGCCTAACCCCATCCAGTCCCATGGGTTAGCCAACCACCCAACCGCTGTAGTGATGGGATCCAATTTAGAATTTGGTTAGGTTTTGTCCCGGGTACCAGGGAAAAGAGTTCCCAAGCCCCCTAGCTAGAAGTTCATGCAAACACAAAACTAGTCACACCACTTACACACCCAATATGAAATTGCCTTTTTCTCAGCAGCATCAGCTATCTTTAAAACAATCTTTTAATGAAACCATTATATCACTGATCACAATCCTCAAAAATATCCGGTTGAATCTTAATTTTCGATCATTCCTTCACTAGAGTATCTAGGGCATCATTGTCACCACCTGTCCACTCAGGGGCCTTTTCCATAGTTCCTAGCTCATAGTACTCGGCAATATAATCACTTATAAAAATCAAGATGGAATCTCCGTTGAAGATCAGCAAGATCAACGAACAGATCCATATAAAAGAGCCATGGACTCATTTGTTGAGGACTAGCAAGGTCAGTCAACCAGATCCATTCCCGATTTCAGAAACAACTCTTACTCCTTGTTCCAATATCTTCCACGACGCACGTGTGGGTATCTTCGGTGACCCAGAGCTCGAGCACCGTATGGTTAGCACCCTCTAGGATCCTTCGCAGGTCACCTAGCGCTTCACTCATAGGCCGCTTCGTTGGTCCCTCATCCACCGTACCGGAAGCTCACCATTTAAATCGAACTGAGGCTGGTCAAGATCTCGGTCAACCTTGCTACGCGAGACGTCCTCCATTGACTCTCCATCAGCAGTTGCAACTTTATCAGTAAGGTCTTCACGACCTTAATCACAAGACGGTCAAAATGCTTCTCCAGCATTCTTGACATAAAACAGTCATTTACAAATAATTTATAAATACAGTTTCTATAATGAACTCTCATCTTTCCACATTATATCTCATCAATCCACATTACTTATTTCACATTCCATTCATATGTGTACTCATTCTTATCCAATCACATCATTTTCCATCTCATCACCTCAGATTCATTCACATCACATATCATTTATTCACATCCCAATTCACATGCCATCACTTCTCATCTATTCACTCATATCGATGTCACATCATTTTATATACACATTTGCATTCATTATTCCACATACACATCCACATTCGTTATTCCACATACACATCCACATTCGTACTTCCACATCCATACATCCACATCCACATCCACATCCGCATTCATACATACATATCCATATCCACATCCACATCCACATCCACATCCACATCCATACATCCATTTCCACATCCACATTCATACATCCACATCCACATCTACATCCACATTCATACATCCACATCCACATTCATACATCCACATCCATCCACACTTCCATTTCCACATCCACACATCCACATTCACATTCACATCTACATCCATACATCCACATTCACATTCACATTCACATCTACATCCATACATTCACATTCATATCTACATCCATACATCCATTTTCTCATCCACATACTTACATCCACATCCACATCCATACATTCACATTCATACATCTACATCCATACATTCACATCCATATCTACATCCATTCTTCGATCATTTTCATTTATCTGATTTATCTCACATCCTCATATCTATTTATAGAATATAAGAGAATTCTTATTTTTGATATAAGATTTCTTTACGCATCTATTTATGCATAAATTCCATTTTAAGGAGAATAATACTTTCGAAATAAAAATCAATCTTTTATGCATCTTCCTATGCATAAATTCATTTTAAATGAGAATGACACTTTTGAATTCAAATTCAATCTTTTATGCTTCTTCTTATGCCTAAAATCAAAATTGATGAAAATAACTCTTTTGACCTAAAATAGATTTCTTTATGCATCTTTCTATGCATAAAATCAAAATTGATGAGAATAACACTTTTGGATTAAAAATAAATTCTTTATGCATCTTTCCATGCATAATTCCAATTTAGTAGGAATTACACTTTTAGAATAAAAGAATTTCTCTTATGCATAAAATATTTATGATGAAAATCACACTTTTAATATAAAAAAATATATCTTTTATGCATACAAATCATTTATGATGAAAATCACTCTTTTTAATATAAAAAGAATTTATTTTATGCAGCTAATTTATGCATAAAATCATTTATGATAAAAATCACACTTTTAATATTAAAAAAATATCTTTTATGCATATGTTTATGCATACAAATCATTTATGATGAAAATCACTCTTTTAATATAAAAAGAATTTCTTTTATGCATCTAATTTATGCATAAAATCATTTATGAAAATCACACTTTTAATATAAAATAATTTCTTTTATGCATCTAATTTATGCATAAAATCATTTATGATGAAAATCACACTTTTAATATAAAATAATTTCTTTTATGCATCTAATTTATGCGTAAAATCATTTATGATGAAAATCACACTTTTAGTATAAACAAAATATCTTTTATGCACCCATTTATGCATAAAAATCAATTATGCATAAAGAAGGGTTGATTCTAAGAAGAGAGAGGGGAAAAGCCTTTCGATCAAGGCATAGCATCCATTTATCACTTCAAACAATCATAAACATTAAAATTAATAAAGAAAATTACAAGAATCTCTACTTACATAATTTCTTGGAGCTTTCCTTTGGCTTGATGGTTTGAGGGTTCAACTCTTGTTTGTAACAAGAGTGGCCACCAATCTTCTAGATGAAGGAAGGTCAAAAACTAATGAATTATGAATACAATTCACTGTTTTTGGCACTTGGGAGAGACAGGGTAACAATGCAAAAACGCTATTGAGTTTCAACAAAGGGGAAGGCTTCTATTTATAGGAAAAAATGAGCTTCTAACCAAGCCAACTGATTCTAGAAATTTTCAGATCAGTTTGGTCAATTTTTGACCATTTTTGGGTCAGTTTTGCTCACTTTTTGGATCTAGTTGAAATAGGAGAGAGGAGAGATAAAAATATCTCATTATTTGGGAGTTTAAAACTCATTCAAGCATGTGAAATAGGCGCCTTCTTCATGAGGGGAATTCCCCCATGTAGAGGTGTCAAAAATACATCATTACTTCCAAATATCTCTCTTCTTATGTTGAGTAATTTCTCAGTTGTTGTGAACTTGTACTGGTTCTAGAAGTAATACAAGAACAATGTTGCTTTTCTCTTCATCTCTATGTAATCTCTGCAATGTGTTGTATAGGAATGCTGTAACTCTGTCTTAAGAAACATGTTATGTACACAAAAGAGACAGAGTGAGAGAGTTATGTGTGGTGGTGTGAGAGCAGAGCATATGTGTGTGAAGTTCCAAAGCTGAATGGTGTTCCGAGTGTCCCCATGACCACACTAGAGCTAGTGTTCAAATCCAAAAGCTCTGGTAGGTGGCTACATGTCTCCCACGCCATTTCCTGACTGGTTTATTACTCCGGACTGATGTCTTGCCATTCCACTAAGAGGGAAAACAACGAGAAACAGTATCCATGTGCCTTTAGTGGTCATTTGGGAACCTAAAATTTATGAGAAAGAGGCTTCTGGCTTTTAAAGTCTTGTTGTGGAGTGGAAGTCTCACCTTTGTCTGACCCATTGGCTTCCTTTCTTTGGGGTTCTTTTATGGTGTTTCTGGGGCGAGGAGACATAACAACATCCTAGGAAGCTTTGACTATTCAGATTTCAGATTGCTGCTTGAATCTAGGGAACTCCACAATGGGAATGTATATCTGAATCCCCAGGATGACAAGCATGCCCTCTGTTGCTCCGATCCAATTCAATACCCGTAGTAGCTGAAATCCAACTCTGTCTGAGTAGTATCTTCTCTTCCAAGGCACCTATAGGCATTATAAAAACCTTACATAGTCAAGGGTTACTTTTGGTAGAAACATTGACTTTTAAACTTCCGAAGACCCCTACGGTTCCTACATGTACACCCTTAACTTTGGCTATTATCGAGCTTCACCCATGTTTTATATGAGAGTAATCATAGCCAAAAGATTTGTTGTTTTTCTCTTAATAGGTAGTTAAAATTTAAGATGAGAAGGCTCTATCTCAAGTCATCTTCTTCGATTAAGATTAGAGTAGCCATGTTTACCCTTAGTGTTGTCCCGTTTTTTTTTGCTTTGGCTTTAGCTGCCCTTGTCTTAGCCTCTTCTTATGCCTTTTTCTTGAGCCTCTTGTTTCATCTTCTCTTATTTCTTTTTGCATGATTTCTGCTCCAACATATCTTGGGTTAAGGGTCCATAATACTTTTTTTTAGCTTGCTACCATTTATGTAGCCTTGCATCTTGAATCCATCAATAGTTTCAATGTGAATCGCACCTTGGGAGGTGAGCTCTACAACTCTACATGTCCCTAGCCCTCGATATTTCAATTTCTTTCTTTTGGGGAAGAATCGACTTTGCACATAAGTACCAAGTCTCCTTCTTGCAGCTCTTTTATTTTTAGGTTTTGGTAAAACCATCATTTGTGCTTGAGCTTCTTTACAATCATCCTATGGAAAGAAATCACTCTAGTTTCAAGTTAGTAGATGTTTAATTACCTCATTGATGAAATGAGAGCCCTTATCACTAACCAACTCTAGGGGATACCCAAATCTTGATATCACATTCTTATATAAGAATTTGGCAATTGTATGAGCATCCACCTTTTGTGTAGCTTTCACTTTCACTTTCCACCCACTTAGTGAAATATTCTATGACAACAATTATATACCGAGCTTGTGTTTGACGTGCATAGCCAGGCTAATGGGTCCAACAAAGTCTATTCCCCATTTTTCAAAAGTTTGTTACATAACGATCGGAACCAAAGATATCCTGTCTTGTCTATGAGGAATGTTAAAGCATTGGCATTCATCACAATGTTTGACAAATTCCATGGCATCACCAAACATAGTTGGCCAACATAACCCTACTTGCAAGATTTTTCGAGCAATTACTTCACTCACAAAATGTCCATAAAAAATCCCACTATGGGCCTCTTCCAAAATGGTTTTAGGAACTCATCCTTCATGGCACATTGTCTAAGCACATGATTTTTGCCTAGCTTATAAAGTTAACCTGCTATTAATTGGTAAGGTGCTACCAACTTAGTAAATCATCACATCTTATCCTTGTTCAATAGCTTGTCTTGTGAAATCCATACACAAGATATTTGAAGATCTCTTCACTCCATTCTGATACCAGATCTAGTTTGAACAACGTAGCATCTGGTAGTTCATCACTAGTTGGTAAGTTCTCTAATAGGAATTCTTGACATGTGTTCTACCAATACATGTTGTGAACCTTTCTGTACTATGATAATAAAGTTAAATTCCATCAGCAAAGGCTATTTACCCATTCATGCAAGGTTTGTTGATAGGATAACAACCCAACAAAGGTTATTTACCCAATCAAGCAAGGTTTGTTGATAAGATATAGAAAAGGTTTGTTGATAAGATATAGAAAAGCTTAATGATCCATAAAGAAGATGAACTTATCAACCACAATAGATAGTCTCTATACTTAACTACATATACCATGGCTAACTCTTCCCTCTTTGTTGTGGTGTAGTTCATCTCCACTTCATTGAGCTGTTGACTTGCAAATCATATCAGATAGTCTAATTTATGCTCTCCTAGTTATGCTAAAAAATACCTAATTGCAAAGTTTAAGGCATCAATATACACATGGAACATGAGGTCCCAATTTGGTGGTCTCAAGATATGTGCATTGACTAATGCCCTCTTAAATTTATCATAATCTTGTTAACATTCCTCAGTCCATTGGAAGAAAATAAAAATCTTATACAATGGCCTAGCAATATTAGTATAGAACACAATGAATCTCTCTGGTAATAGTCTATGTGATCCACAAACTGTTACACCCCTTTGTAATTGGTAGTGGTGGCAACTCTAATATGAGTTTCACCTTGCTGAGTGGATATCTCATTCTTGGAAACTATGTGTCCCAATATAACTCTATGGTTTACCCAAAATTGGCATTTCAAAGGGTTTAAAATATAATATAATTAGCACCTTTCAAACACATTTTTAGGCAAGCTAAATGCTTTGTCCATTGTGAATGCACACAGAATGAACACTTCCAACCACTTTTGCAAGTAGTCCTTGAAAGAGGTGCTCATTAGCCTTTGGAATGTTGTAGAAGCATTGGTCAGTCTAAACGGCATGACCTTTTATATACAAAGGTTCTCCATGTAGTGGTAAAAGCCATTTTATGTTAGTCTTCTAGGGCAATGGACACCAGATTGTATCTTGAGAAGCCATCTAGGAAGCTGTAAGCTTCCACCCCCCAGAGTGACTCTTTCCAAAACATGCTCTGTGTATGGTAATGGGTAGTGATCCCTACAACACGTAGCCACATTCACCCTCTTCAAATCAACAAATACATAAAGCTTCCTATTTATCTTGGGTACAATCATAATTGGTGATACCCAATCAGTGTGCTCAATCTAGAGCAAGACAAACAAACATGTAGGTGATTTCTTGTACCTCCTCTCCATTGTCATATATATATAACCAAAGTTTATAAGCATTATATATTACCAAATAAATTTTAACTCCACCTTCCGTAAATGTGTAAATATGTAGCCAAAATGTTCTGGAGTGAGCATGTCACATGCCATCCCTAGTTTGCCATGAAGTCATGGGCAAACTATGTGTGACAGATTCAAATAGGTTAGGGGAGAATATGTTCCACTCTTTGGGCATGTAAAACTAACTTTGAGTGAAATTTGTAGCAATGAGTTTGTCAATTTCTCCTTTATAATTTGCTCAGTATTTTGGATTCATTTGATAAGGACGTTGCTTGACTAGCTTCCATTGATGGGGATGGTATGCTGAACCACTTCTAGAGGCAACATGCCCTTCATCTCCTTGTAGTTTCAAGCAAAGTAGTACTTAAACTCTTTTAAAAGAGTAATCGATTCCCCTTCCTCCTATGGGGTTAGGTCCATGGTAATAAAGACTAGCTTGGAATCTTCACCGAGCTCTATGATAACTCCATCCTTCACCTCTGTAGGTCCATCATATGAGAGCCCTATTTGTTCACCATTTGAGTGTTGTGACCTTGGGTGAACTTCCTTCATTTATTAATATTAAAGGTTTTAAAATGACAGGGAACCTTTTGTAAGTTTTGCTCCTCCTCATTCTCCTCCTTTTTTGCCAATGCCTTTTTTGCTTCCAGTTTGGCTTAAGCTCTAATGCTTTGTTTCTTTTCCTTCTTTAGGTGCATGTAGCAATATCTAGCTTAGATCTTCTCCCAATTATTAGAGAATTCTTCATAAATTTCTATGGCCTCATTGTTTCTTAGCCATTGAGCATCATGGGTCTTCTTTTAAGAATGTCACTGTAGCATGATACTGCTTCTTCTAAGAATGTCATTGCAATTAGCATAATAATGCTTCTTTTTGCATCCATCTTCGAAACTTCAACCTTGCATTTGCATCCAAAACTTCTTTCCTGTAATAATCAAGTTTAGACTCTTACTCTTCTAAAGATATTTCCCATCATTCATCCATCACAGATGGCCTCATCATGCGCACCATGGTTGACTGTCATTTCGTCTTCCTAATCTGGTTCCACAAACTTTGTTTCAATACTTTCCCATGCTTCTACCCCAGAAACAAGGCCAAGAAGCACCTCCTAGTCTTTCAGATGACCTTTTCAAACTCAAAGAATCGATTGCCGGAGTTAGTGTTGGAAACAGGGTTTCAAGAATGCGCTCTTGCGCGCGTGCGCGCGCACGCACACACACACACACACAATGGAGAAGCTCAAAGGAGCACACAATGAGATGATAGATAGAGTAGAAGCATGGGATACACATACCATCACCTTCTTCTACATAATAGTAAATCTTACCACCCTCATGGAATTCTTAAACTTTTGATATCATATGTGCACACTTGCATAGTCTATAAACCTCATTAGCATATGATTTTGAGCAAATGCACATAGAGTACCCTTCATTCTTTGATCCCTTCACAATTTCTTCATATAACTAAAAAGCCACTCCCACCTTCTAATGACAAGAATAAGGATAAGCAAGAAGAAGATGAGGACCACACCTACCCGTGTTTAGGCCCATAACCTCCCTTTTATCTACTGTATATGATAATAAAAATAAGGGAAAAACTAATGCGTGACCAACTGAGAACCAATTACCTTCTTTCTCTTTTTATTTCAACACTAACACTCTCAACCTCGAGAAATCTTTTTTCGTCAGCTCTAGAGGTAGATCCATCTACTCAGCACATTGAAGAAGAGGAGACAACCGATCATACCAAAGACCCAATATTAGATCTACCACTAGCAAAATATTAGCATCGTATTCTCATAGGCAACCCATTGCTAATGCATCAAGCTCTATTGCAAATTGCACCTTTTGATCCCACAACCCCTATTCAGTCCTAGAGGCATATGTAACTACACCTCAGGCAACCAATCTCCCATATCCCTTAGTACGGGGATAGGCCAAAGGAAATTGAGTTTGGAAAGTTGGAGAAATAGGAGTATTTGTGGGCCAATGTCATAAAAAGCTCCAGATTGGAAAATCCATGGCTTGCAGAGCTATTGGAAATATGCCTTGTCACCTACATGATTGTATATGCTTATAAACAGAGTCACATGGAGGATATGAGGAAACTAAAGGTGATGCTGATGTCTAGGTCTCAGTTAGGTATCTAGCCAGCTTGGAGGCTGCCCCTCCTTGCTATAAAGGAATATGTCAACATTTATAAAGAATCCTCGAGGCACCTAAGAATCGATCCACTATACATGTTGATTAAAAGAAGGTTTATTAACAAGAAGAGATGGGCCAAAGATTCTCATTTTGTTTACAACTTTCCTATTTTTGAGCACATCAAGTTTGGCAGCTTAAATCAACATTGTCAATTCATTCTCATAAGAGTGTGCAAGCATGGCGAGCCATTCTAGATCTAGTAATCATGGCCACTGTGAGATTATTCAAGGTTATTATACTTTTCATGGGATATACATTAGAACATTTTGGAGGTCATTTGGAGGGCCTTTTAGAAGAGAGAGAAAATAGCCACCAACCAATGAGCAAGCAGGCAATGTAACGTTGAAAATTAGCTATATTTATTTAAAAATTCTTAAAAAAACTTTAATGTATATACAAAAACAATCATATTCATCTTAAATATATAAATTTTTTGGAGAACATGACAGAAATTACATTGAAGACACCTGCCCAAGTTCAGTTGGAGTCTTCTTCTTGTTTTGCTCTCTTCATTCTTCTAGCTACGCACTGCTTTCCTTCATCCTTCTACTCTAATCTTTGAGTTATTATATTTTCTAAACAATGTCTACAAACCATCGGTTCATATCATGTTGGTCATACCCTGAATCGGAGGACATTGACGAAACACTTCACAAAGGCCAAGGAGATCTAGATCATCAGTGTTTTCTATACTTATCTCCAACACAGTCAATGAACAGGACCAATGGGGACACAAGTTCAAATAACCAAGGGAACCTGGGTGCTTATGCAACCAAGAAGGCGAAAGCATACAAGCAGCAAGAACATTTTCATAATGTCATGGAAGGGTAGAATCAAAGACTTCAAGATAGAGAGCGGAAGGACAACTATAAAGGAGGTGCTTGTGCAACATATCTTCATGCGCACAACGAGCTTGTACTTAGTAGAGAGGATCAATCATCCTTGCAACCACATAAAATAAATTGTAATCCTATGAACCTCAAAGCAATTCATTATTGTTATCAGTATTAATACCATTAATCATTGAATTATTGTTCTCATTTTTAGGTTCAATTGTTTGTTTATGCAGATGTGTATCCTTCATCATATGAAGAGTGGAAACCAATTGAGTGCATGATTGGGATCATGACTGTGGTACATGCACACATTGGGCAGCTACAGTATGAGGGGAGGACTAAAAGAAGTCTTGCTGATGTAGGTATTTTTTTAATGACCACTTTTACTATTTGCTAGACAAAGCCAATACCCATGGACGCTTGGAAAAGTTGCCTCTCCAAGCAGATTGGAACCACATAGATTGGCCAATTCCTGATTCATGCATTATAGAATCTGTTAAAAGTAAGCTTTACAAAGACATGCAGCGATCACTATGAGGGAGTAGTCCCACACGAATAGTGAAAATTGTGCTCTACCTACCAATAACTATTTTTGTGGAGCTTTTCAATGTCTGTGAGGTTAAAGTTGCAAGCACTATGCTCATTTGCAAAAATCTAGATTCTACATTCTTGGCAACTTTACTTGACAAGAGCTGGGATGACAGGAAAGTGCATGAAGAGATCCATTGCCAGATCGCATTAGAGACAGTGAATGTTAAGTACATAATAGCAACACAGACATTCATCATGTCATATTGGTACAAATGGTCTCGTTACATCAAAGGAGAGCTAGTTCTAATGGATCAAGAGGCGGCCAGTTTAGAGGGCAACCTTGAAGACATGACGTGGTAGATATTGAAGTACATGATGCAGACTCAACCTTGCTCATAGTCATTTCAGTGTGGGAGCTATGCAGTCTCTACAGCATTTGAGGAAAGATATCATAGACGAATGCATAAATGAAATGCGATCAGAGTTTTCTTTCTTTCACAATGGAAGAAAGGTGCAACACAGAAGAGAAAAGATAATTATTTGTAGAACAAAATAATTATCATTTCTATGTAACTTCAATTACCCATGTACTTTTGATCCAAGACAATGTCCTTTTTTATATTATCAAACAATTTTGATTGCAAGACAATGTACATCATTTTTATATTATAAGTACTTCTTTTTTATATATTAGCAATGAAAGAAAGCTTGCAATGTATACGAGTTATCACTTTGATTTATAAGAAATTACTTCAATTAAATGGATTGTTTTTTACATATTCTGGAACTATACAAAGAAAAATCGTACAAGCCTTTTAAATAAGGAATTAGTGTCTATTCCAAAAACCTATCATTTACATCTCCCTCAAAAGGTAGGGGTGATATACAAGTGTGCTCTGGATTAAATATCCCCTTCTCATGGGTATCATCTATCAACAAAGTATTATGTACGTCAATAGGTAGATGGATAATGGCAAAGGGCTTAGTGTACAACGGCACTCCCTCTTTGCTTGGATGAAACATATTGGGATGCACTTTACAAGCCCTTTGATCGTAGATAAAATAAAAGTCGCTTGGCTCAAAACCTGTTTCTATGCAAAGCACTCTGATCATAGGTTCCAACTTCTGCGAAGCCATTGAGGACCAAGTGGAGCAGCCCGAAAAAAATAGAGCACAAACTTGACAAAATTTGCCACTCCTGGCCTTAGCATCATGTGCATATACCCTACACGAAATGTTCTCGCCTCGCTAATATTGAAAGGAAAAAAATTTCCTTTTGAGAAGCAGACCATTTACATCTAGAATTATCAGTCTCTGAATTCAGAAAACATTTCAATTAGTTTGATAAGAAATGTTACAAACCTTCACCACTTAAAAATGTAGTGGGCATGTCTTTAAAGAATGTTACAAATAAATTGTCTACTAGATCACATCAATCTTTTAAGGTGTATGTTCCACATCTCCATTTGTGTCCTTGAACTCAACTCCCTCCTCCTCTTCCAACTCGTTGTTCTGGTCTTCCGAAACATTCTCATCCTTCTTCTCCTCCTCACCCATATTCTCTACCTCACACTTCTCTTCCTTGCCCTTCTTAACCTTCTCATCTTTCTTCTCCTCATCATCCATCTTCTCCTTCTCACCCTTCTCTTCCCTACCCTCCTTAACCTCCTCTTCTCTGCCCTCCTCCTCCTCACCCTTCTCTTCTATGCCTTCCTCCTCCTTATCTCCTTTTCCGTCCTTATCGTTCTTCTCTTGCCCAACACTCTCCTCATCGGGGAAAGTAGGTTCATTCTGTGGGGTCTTCTCCTCAGGACATTTTAATATCATCTATCATGGTTACTATATAGCGCTTCACAAAGAGGTTGTCGTATCTTTCAATATTTGACTGCGTGGTGAAAGGGAAAAAATCAGCAAGTTTAGTAGAGCATAAATTTATGATTACTGAGGGAGAAATTATCAACAAGTTTTATTACCTTGGTCCATGTAGGGTTATGTTGAAACAGGCTGTCTAGTAGGTACTCTACATGTATAATAGTTCTCCAGCCACACGAATAGCCATTTGTTTGATATAGCACACATATTTCCTTGATTGCAGAATCAAAAATTCCTTCAACAAGGCAAATAGGGCCAATAGCTGCTGCAAGCATTCTCTTAATAGAACTGTCAAGGCATACAAATTTAATAAGACACCATAAATTGTAGAAGGACTTGGTAATTTAGAGTAACATAAATGAGCAAGATTCATAGTCTCAATTCAGGGTGTGTGCCTGGTATGGAATTCATAGTCTAGACAATCTTCTTGTCTACCTCCAAACAGACAAGGCTCCAATGATTGCTGAAACATTAAAAACCAGAGCTAAAAACAAGACATTAAATCAATCAAAATTTTAATTAATATAAAAAATATGTATATTTACCTTGATTCATATCGTGTTGACTTCCTTTAAAGAAGTTGCAGTAGGTAAACCATCTTCTTATGTTATCCGATGGAGTACTTTTGATCCTTAAGCATAGGAGCCAGTTGAGAATTAAGAATAAAAACTTCAGTCTGGGACTCCAGGGATCTTACACTTTACCAAACTGCTAAATAAAAAAATAAACATTAACACCAAAAATTATCAAACTTGAAGCAAACAAATACATTAGACTCAGATGAAGAAGAACTTACTTTAGACAAACATATAAAATAGAGTCAGATATCTGATCTCTCTCTTGCTTCAGTATATTTAGGTCCACCAAGTCGAGACTAAGTTGTCTCTCCCCATCGTCTAGGGCTACGAAGACATATATACCATTCTGAAATTTTAACAATTCATGTAAATTAACAGCATCTAATTCTGCAGTTTCCTCTTGGTACAACTTGTCCCTTGAAAGCTCAACCTCTATAGGCTTCTCCATGGCCATTGCATTCTTCTGCTTCAATGCTTCTTGTTGTAACCTGGCCTCTTGTTCAGCCGTGGCTCTTGTATTAACTTTATGTGTAACCTTTGTGATCTTTATGTCATCACTTTGCTTCCTAACAGGGGGTATCATAAGAATATCTCTCATTTTACGATCAATTATTTTGGCAGGAAACAGAAGCTTCTCAAATCTCCATCTAACTCTCTTCAGAGCCTTCAAATCTTTAACCATGATGGTGATTCTGTGTGCGTGTGTAGCAACTATACACATATCATTGAAATATTCTAGAATAAAATCTTTGACTGCCTCCTGTGATGAAGACAAAGCAAGCCTGTTCTCTTCCACCTCATCTGAAGAGACCATTGATCTCACTAACCTCTGGAAAGGAGCCTTAGGAATACAAAACTTAATACATTTTTGAGCTTTCCTAATCTCCCTTAAAATAGTTACCCTTTGAGAAAATCTACTACACCTAGCCTGTTTCAAAATATGCATAGGCTTTCCCTTTCTCCTCTGTTTAGTAGTAGCAGCTTTTGTACCAACATTGGGACCCTTGCCCTGCCTACGAGTAGTTCTCTTAGTCCTCACTATACAAAAAATTTCACATTTCAAAACATATCCATAAGCATCTCTCTCTCTCTCTCTCTCTCTCTCTCTCTCTCTCTCTCTCTCTTATATACGCTTTATACACAAACAAACACACACACACACACACACACACACACATGCGTGCGCATCCACATATATGCTTTATATTTCTATATAAACGCACGTACAAGCATATGAGCAATTGGTCATAATAGCCTAAAGACGCGATATCCCGTTTGCAAACCTCTTAGATTTTCATATTCGCATCAAATGGCTACGAAGGTGCAAGCATGAATATATATATATATATGTGTGTGTGTGTGTATGTATATAAATAGATACGTATATATATGTACATATATATATATAATGCAAATATGAAAATCTAAGAGGTGAGCAAATGGGGAAATGTGTCTTTCGGCTATTATGGCCAAATTCTCGTGTGTGTGTGTGTGTGGGTGTGTGTCTCTATATACACATACACAACTATATTCGCATAGCAGGTAGAATCATATAGAAATATGGTGCATATAGCTGAAAGACACGATATTCACTTTGAGTAGCTACTAATTTAGGATCTTTTAATTTTGACTATTTGCTTAGAGTAGCTAGAATATATGCATCTAGTAGTCATTTAACGATGTGAATAAGAAAAAATAAGAAGACTGGAAATGGAATATCGTGCCTTTCGACTATCATAAATATTTTGGTATATATATACATATAAATAGATACGTATATATATGCACACACACACACACACACACACATGTGCGTATATATACCTATGCTGCTTGCGCATTCATAGCCATTTGACGCAAATATGAAAATCTAAGAGGTTTGAAAATGGGATATCGCGTCTTTAGGGTATCATGACCAAATTCTCGTGTGTGTGTGTGGGTGTGTGTCTCTATATACACATACACAACTATATTTGCACACAGCAGGTAGAATCGTATAGAAAAATATTGCATATAACCGAAAAACATGATGTTCAGTTTGAGTAGCTACTAATTAAGGATCTTTTAATTTTGACTATTTGCTTAGAGTAGCTAGAATATATGCATCTAGTATTTAACGTGAATAAAAAAAAAAAAGAAGACTGGAAACATGATATCATGCCTTTCGACTATCATAAAGATTTTGGTATATTGTATTGTATGTTAAAATATATTTAAGTATATTTCTTTACAAGTATGACGATACAGTTGTCGTTGTACATATATGTATGTAGTAAACATATATATATTTTTATGTACAGGGATGACTGTATTGTTAAATTTTTAAAGAAATAAGCATAAATAATGACTTCTTCACTCGACAGGTGTTACCCTTAAGAAATAAGGAAACAAATGTGCTTCCGATGCATTCTCGTTTTTAAAAGGTATATTTAATGCTATTTTTGTGATGGTAATGTGATCTGGAATAGGTACCTGGTAAGATATTTCATTGAGCTGAAGCGTTGGTCGTGAGGTAGATGGAGTATTGTCATGAGGCAGCTGGAGTGGGGTTCGTGAGCTAGAGTGTTGGAGGCTGAGCAGGAGCGTTGGTCGTCAGCTTAAGTCAGCTTTTGAAAGAAATCAATGACATTAAATAATGGAAAAGTGTGCTTTAAATGCGACACGTGTAGAGAGTACTTTTTGCCACATGTCATTCTTTTATCGTTGCATGCAGATTGATTGTTTGACACAAATATCAAAGCACTCCACGTGTGAATGTCATACGATCTGTGATAATATGTGATAAGATGCGTATGGAAAGTGATAGGATGTGATAAGAGGTGTATGAGATGTGATAAGATGTGATAAGATGCGTATGGGAAGTGATAGGATGTGATAAGAGGTATATGAGATGTGAAAAGATGTGATAAGATGTGTATGAGATATGATAAGAGGTCTATGAGATGTGATAGAATGTGTTAAGATGAGTTAGGATGTGTTAACATGTGTATGGGACAAGGTAGAGAGTGTATCTGATGGGATAAGATGTATATAGGATGTGTAAGGGCGAGAATGGATGTAGTATGGATGTATGGATGTAGATACGGATGTATGTATGTATGTGGATGTGGATGTATGGATGAGGATGTGAAAATGGATGTATGTATGTAGATGTGGATGTATGGATGTGAATGTGAATGAAGATGTGGATGTGGATGTATGGATGTAGATTCGGATGTAGATGTATGTGTGTGAATGTGGATGTATGAATGAGGATGTGAAAATAGATGTATGCATGTAGATGCGTATGTATGAATGTGAAATTGGATGTATGTATAATGTGGATGTATGAATGAGGATGTGAAAATAGATGTATGCATGTAGATGCGTATGTATGAATGTGAAATTGGATGTATGATGTGGACGTACGAACATGGATATATGAAAGTCACACTTTTATAATAAAATAATCAACTTTTATGCATATCTCTATGCATGAAATCCAAATATGATAAAAGTCACACTTTTATAATAAAATAATCAACTTTTATGCATACCTCTATGCATGAAATCCAAATATGATAAAAGTCACACTTTTATAATAAAATAATCAACTTTTATGCATACCTCTATGCATGAAATCCAAATATGATAAAAGTCACACTTTTATAATAAAATAATCAACTTTTATGCATACCTCTATGCATGAAATCCAAATATGATAAAAGTCACACTTTTAAAATAAAATAATTAATTTTTATGCATACCTCTATGCATGAAATCCAATTATGATAAAAGTCACACTTTTATAATAAAATAATCAACTTTTATGCATACCTCTATGCATGAAATCTAATTATGATAAAAGAAATACTTTTATATTAAAATAATAATTCTTTTATGCATACCTCTATGCATGAAATCCAAATATGATAAAAGTAACACTTTTATGTTAAAATAATAATCTTTATGCATACCTCTATGCATGAAAATCAATTTCTCTATGATTACAATGAATATCTTCAATTAATCTAGGATGATAATTCCTAGAATATGGTAGGAAGTCCTCTTTTCATGCTTTGAATGAAATTATTTTATGCGTATTTTTATAAAAAATTTACCATAGCTCCGCTGCTATGATTGATAAATCTCAATTTTTCTAAGGGAAAAAGCTTATCATTAAGAAATAATTAGAATGATCCCTTATTGGATCAATAATCCATAATGGATTGAATCATCAATATTCATGAAATACATAAACTAAAAGCATAGAAAAAAAGCTATTAATTTGGTCTCAAGTATAGATTAATCTTGGATTAAGGAAAAGCTTTATGAAAAGCTTCATTTGGATTAAGAATGGGTCATGAGTATGACCATTTCTTGAGTGAGAGAGAGAAATTTCATAAAAACCATTTGAATTAAGCATAAATGAAAATTTATGTAATTCTTAACTATCATTAATCAATTAACTTCAATAACATTCATCAAATTATGTAACTCTTCACTACCATTCATCAATTAACTTCAATAGCATTCAAAAACCATTCCAATTAAGCTTCTCAAGCTTGAGAGGGGTTGAGAAGAGAGAAACATTGAGAAATTATAGAAAATGATCAAAATTCACTAATTACCTTACAAATTGCTTGATTCTTTGTTCACGGTAGACGCCCCCAACAATTCAATTGGTTAAGTATGTTGATGGAGCCACCAATGGGGATTGATGAAAAGAGGGAAGCTCCAAAAACTAGTGAATTATTAATGAATTCACAGTTCTTGGCTTAGGTGGAGTAGAGTAGCGATGCATAAACACTATATATTTTTCAACAAGGAGGAGGCTTCTATTTATAGGAAAAATTGAGCTCCTAACCAAACAAACTGATTCTAGAATTTTCTAAATCAGTTTGGTCAATATTTGACCATTTTTAGGTCAGTTAAGCTAACTTTTTGGAACTAGACTTGAATGAGGAGAGAGGAGAGATGAAATATCTCAATTTTTATGAGTTTAAAACTCATTCAAGCATGTGAAATATGCACCTCCTTTAAAGAACTCCCCTTCCTTACATATGTGTCAAAATGGAATCATTATACCCAAAATATCTCATATTTTTAATATTGCTCATAGTTTTTTACTAATAAACCTTGTACATTTTCAACTCTTCATCTTATGTGAAATATGCACCTCCTTTAAAGAACTCCCCTTCCTTACATATGTGTCAAAATGAAATCATTATACCCAAAATATCTCATATTTTTAATATTGCTCATAGTTTTTTACTAATAAAACTTGTACATTTTCAACTCTTCATCTTATGTGAGCATTTACTCATTTTTGGGTATCTTCTTTTACAAATTGGATTTATCTCCTCCCTACACATGGATTGATGCTATTGGCCCATAGGAACCTTAATTGGACCATAATCCAAAAATTTCTGAAAATCTAGACCCTTAGGCTAAGGTCCTTTATACCCATTTCCAATTAATTCCAATTGCACATTGGAAAGTTCTTTTTGAGTTTCTGTTTCAGGGGAACTTATTTTAAAAGGATGAGATAATTTTCTATCCAAAAATATTAAAAATCTGAATATTCTCTCTCTAAAATATTTTCTCTCTCTAAGTTAAAACAGTTAGAAACAAGTCTTTTATATATATTTCTGAAGAGGGATTGATTACAGGGGAAGATGCTGGACATTTTAAGAGGCTGGGGAGGAATCTTACATTCTCTCCCACTTGAAAAACACGAGATGCCCTCATCTCGCAAACTGGGAGTAATTTTGCAAGATGCACAAGTATGAGACTGAGAGAAAATTTTTAATTAAGATTAATCACCAAAAAGTCTCAAAGAGAGTAAGGGTCAAGACAAGAACAAGATTTAAACTTTATTCTTTCTTGGAACATATACAGTAAAGATAGAAGAACTCTTTACACTTCCATAAGCCCGTCCATCATATGATCACAAAAGTAGCACTCACAAGCTGCGCACGTATAAGGTAACTCATCTATGGGAATAATTCTGTTGGTTATTACCGCACCTATCTCAGTGGTATGAGGTGATCTAACAAAAGGACCTCTGAGAGGCAAGCCAAAAACGGGGTAAAGGCATATCTTCTGATGAGGAAGAAAACACGCCAGTAAGAAGACCCGCTCAGAAAACCCAAGATGTCTTGATCTCATGGCGCAGTAGTATCGGGGACCCAAACCCAAGGCTTCAATAACCATGGCCAAGCGGACATTGTTACGAAAGTGCTGCTGACCCCAGGGTGTTACCCTAGTTATGTCTTGATAGGTCCGCCATTTGGTCTGAGAGCTACAGACGTTCCCAAGTGAGGAAAAAGTGAGCGCTCATACTGTTCTATAAAATCCTTCTTCACAGACTCACTTGCGTCTTGAAGGTGAGAAATCATCATGGATAAGACTAATTCCTGTTGCCAAGCCATGAAGGAGATTAAGAAGAAGGGAGATCGATGGAAGTAAGATTACTGTGAGCGATAAGAAAAAGTTACGACTTATATAAAGGAAGGAGCTAGCGTAACCTAGAAGCCAACGGTATCTTGCCACTGAAGTTTTACCGTCTTTCCATGATTTGGGTTTGGCACTTTTTTCTATAGAAGGCATTAAGAACTTTGAGATGAAGAGATAAAAGAAGTTCGTAGGATAAGTCACCTACTTTCTTTGGTCCACAATATGTGGGAGATAACTACTTATACTCCCCTAGAGATAAAGAAATTCTTTTAGTCCGTATTCAAATGAAGACTATAACTGCTTCTTTGAATTCTCTGATTGTCCTCTTCTTATCTGTATATTGTCTCTGTCGATCCTAGGCAGCGTTTATATCTTTATGAATTGCCTGTATCTGTTGCTCTAAGTCGCCAAGCATTTGACTGGTCATCACGATCCTAATCAATGGGTCGGACCTAGTTAATGGAGTTAAGCAATCTTGTTCGAGACGGACCCTGATTAGATTGGTATGAAGGAATTGGTCTCTGAATTTGGGTTCTAGACTTCCCTGTGCCCTTCTCATGGTAGGAGTCGGGCAATCTTTTAACTGATGGTCAAAACCTTGGCATCCAAAACATCGGTTCTCACTTCTGAACTCATCATTCTGAATCTTTAAAATAGGTGGGCTCTTGAGAAGGTATCCTGGGTAAAGTGTCTTCCCTTTTTAAACAGAATCTTTCTTTTATTTAGAGAGGGAATAATTATAAGATCAAAAAAGGAGATTCTTACTCCTGTATACCTCGAAGGCTGGGTAAGAATCTTACATTCTACCCCACTTAAAAAGTGCGAGATTTCCTTATCTCACAAAGTAGAGGACAACTCTTTTTCTTAAGATCCAATTTATTCTGGGGTTCCTTATATTCTGGTCAACCCAACAGAATACACGGATAATTATCCCTTAAATAGAACTCATCATTAAATAACAATTCTTTCAATCATATCATTCATATCTTTAAACGATAATGGTCCATTAGACCGAAAAATTTCTTTATGAACATTTCCCCACGGAAATTTCAGACAAGTAAGTTCTCAATTTGTCATTTCTTAACTTGATCTAACGAGTCAAGTGTTAACAGTAGCAATTTGATAGCACAATCCACTAATCTATATAGTGATTTGCTGAAATCATTATCATCATTTATCATCACAGGGACTCGCCCCAATCATCATATTGTGGTTTCGCTCAGTTTATTACATTTCAACCCATTTTCAGGGATCATCATTTTTCAATCAGAATCCCAATCAATTCATCAGTTCCCAAACAGAATTAAAAATCATATCAACCACATTCGAATTCATCAACTGGATAGCATTAATGCTTATAATTCATCAACTGGATAGCATTAATGCTTATAATTTCAAGTCTTAGATTTACTCGTATATACTGCTGGTAAAGAGCTGCAGTTATACCCTCGGTATATACGGATAGTCATGATACTCAAAACTATAAGGTAAATACCATCATGTCTAGGCCTCAAGCAAGTCAGGGTTCTATACAATTGCGGTACTTCCAATTGAAGTCCTAATTACTAATTTACGAATTTCATTTTGAATAACAAATTGCATGGATCATATCACACAATTACAATCTTTTTATGCGTCTTGATAAATTTTTGACATAATTGGCTCCTCAGTTGATCTTATTGGAGATCTATGACATAAGTCTGATAAACACATTTTTCTTTATCCGATCGTCCGTAAACAATCACTTAAATAACAGGAAAAACATTTGTATATTCATATACAAGTTGCAATAAGTACATAGAGTGGCTCGGCTCCAAAATTCAAAATCTCCTCGAGAGATGCATAAGACGACGGTACTGGGCCATAGTCATGCCCTGTTACATAATTTCTCTAATTGCGAAGGGAGCTATTATTTTCTTCTTAGGGATAAATCGACTGAAGAGTCTATAAACTCACCAAGCAAGTCTGAAATTTTGAGGCATTGAAAGATATAGAATGACACCACGTGTCATTTTCAGTTTTGTCAAAATCATGGCCAATGAGAGGTTCTGCCTTAGCATTGCACGCCGATCGCAAGAGGCGTGGATATATAGCCCTGCAAACCACTTATGCTGTTGTCTCTCCACGAGGTTAGGAAAATATAATTCCTCAAAATGGCGTGCGAGTCTTGCTCGGCTTGTTCGTGTTGAAGCGGAAGAGATGAGATGCTCGAAGGCAAATGCAATCATATCTTGAGACTGGGTGAGGTCGGGAATACCAGATAAATGGGAAACTTCCATCTATAAAAACAATTTCTTTGATTAAAATTTCTTCATTAAACAAGCTTACGGAATGAAAATACATTATGAAAAATGCTTTTTCTGAATTTTTATTATCAATTTATGATAAGAATTTGCTTATCCGTATTAGTTTTAAACCAGCTGTGATACCAACTGTAAGATCCCGGTCTCCACCGCGCAACGGATTCGGGATACTAGCAGCGGAAGTAGCACATCGTGCGTGGGTAGGGGTCTCAGACTCGGGGCCTCGCCCATGGATATCCGGACAAGAGACTAATCCGTCGGTTTCACCAAAACCGAAACCGAAAAAACTTCCTTTACCCGGAAAGCACGGGCGATTCCACCAGGATAACTCTTTACTCTAACGTAGTCAAGATCATTACTGATCAAACTGATCTGACTACACCTCTAACGGTACTTGGTCAAATCAAGGAAGAAACTTGCACTTGGATCATTGGGATCAACGCTTTTTTCCCCATCAAGAGGCACAGTCGTTGATTCCTATCCATAGAACAATTACTATCCAGGATTTACTTCATCTATCGTAATAATAGAAATTAAATCTCGATTTACGGATCCATCAGTCCAGCCTAACCCCATCCAGTCCCATGGGTTAACCAACCGCCCAACCACTGTAGTGATGGGATCCAATTAAGAATTTGGTTAGGTTTTGTCCCGGGTACCAAGGAAAAGAGTTCCAAGGTCCCCTAGCCGGAAGTTCATGCAAACATAAAACTAGTCACACCACTTACACACCCACCAATATGAAATTGCCTCTTTCTTAGCATCAGCTAACTTTAAAACAATCCTTTAATGAAACCATTATGTCATTGATGACAATCCTCAAAGTCTCTGGTCGAATCTTTATTTCCAGTCATTCATTCATCGGTATACTTATGGCATCATTGGCAACCAGAATGCTCACCACCTGTTCACTCAGGGCCTTTTCCATAGTTCCTAGCTCATAGTAACCGGCAATATATTCATATAATAGAATGGAATCTCCATGGAAGATCAGCAAGATCAACCCACAGATCCATATAAAAGAGCCATGGACTCATCCGTTGAGGACCAGCAAGGTCAATCAACCAGATCCATGCTCGATTTCGGAAAACAACTCTTACTCCTTGTTCCAATATCTTCCACGACGCACGTGTGGGTATCTTCGGTGACCCAGAGCCCGAGCACCATATGGTCAGCACCCTCTAGGATCCTTCGCAGGTGACCTAGCGCTTCACTCATAGGCCGCTTCCTTGGTCCCTAATCCACCGTATCGGAAGCTCACCGTTTAAATCGAACCGAGGCTGGTCAAGACCTCGGCCGACCTTGCTACGCGAGACGTCCTCCATTGACTCTCCGTCAGCAGTTGTAACTTTATCAGTTCTGTCTTCATGACCTTAATCCTTAAGACGGTCAAAATGCTTCCCCAGCATTCTTGACATAAAACAGTCATTTACAAACAGTCACAAAATACAGTTTCTATAACGAACTCTCGTCTTTCCACATTATCCACTCTCGGACCACATTACTTATTCCCTATTCCATTCAATGTGTACTCATTCTCATCCATTCACTCATATAGACTACACATTATTTCACATACACATTTACATTCATTATTCTACATACATATCCATGTTCGTACGTCCACATCATACATCCAATTTCACATTCATACATACGCATCTACATGCATACATCTATTTTCACATCCTCATTCATACATCCACATTATACATACATCCAATTTCACATTCATACATACGCGTCTACATGCATACATCTATTTTCACATCCTCATTCATACATCCACATTCACACACATACATCTACATCCGAATCTACATCCATACATCCACATCCACATCTTCATTCACATTCACATCCATACATCCACATCTACATACATACATCCATTTTCACATCCTCATCCATACATCCACATCCACATACATACATACATCCGTATCTACATCCATACATCCATACTACATCCATTCTCGCCCTAACACATCCTATATACATCTTATCCCATCAGATACACTCTCTACCTTGTCCCATACACATGTTAACACATCGTAACTCATCTTAGCACATTCTATCACATCTCATACACCTCTTATCATATCCTATCACATCTCATACACATCTTATCACATCTTTTCACATCTCATACACCTCTTTTCACATCCTATCACTTCCCATACGCGTCTTATCACATCTTATCACATCTCATACACCTCTTATCACATCCTATCACTTCCCATACGCATATTATCACATCTCATTTAAAAATCAATCTTTTATGCATCTTCCTATGCATAAAGTCATTTTAAATGAAAATGACACTTTTGAATTAAAATTCCATCTCTCATGCATCTTCCTATGCATAAACTCAATTTAGATAAGAATTGACACTTTTGAATTAAAAATCCATCTTTTATGCATCTTCCTATGCATAAATTCAATTTGGATGAGAATAACACTTTTGAATTGAAATTGCATTCTTTTATGCATATTCCTATGCATAAATTCAATTTAGATGAGAATGACACTTTGAATTTAAAAATCAATCTTTTATGCATAAATTCAATTTGGTAGGAATTACACTTTTAGAATAAAAGAATTTCTCTTATGCATCTAAGTTATGCATAAAATCCATTTATGATGATGAAAATCACACTTTTAGTATAAAAAGAATATCTTTTATGCATACCTCTATGCATGAAATCCAATATGATAAAAGTAACACTTTTACAATAAAATAATCAACTTTTATGCATACCTCTATGCATGAAATCCAATTATGATAAAAGTCACACTTTTATAATAAAATAATCAACTTTTATGCATAGCTCTATGCATGAAATCCAAATATGATAAAAGTCACACTTTTATAATAAAATAATCAACTTTTATGCATACCTCTATGCATGAAATCCAAATATGATAAAAGTCACACTTTTATAATAAAATAATCAACTTTTATGCATACCTCTATGCATGAAATCCAAATATGATAAAAGTCACACTTTTAAAATAAAATAATCAACTTTTATGCATACCTCTATGCATGAAATCCAAATATGATAAAAGTCACACTTTTATAATAAAATAATCAACTTTTATGCATACCTCTATGCATGAAATCCAATTATGATAAAAGTCACACTTTTATAATAAAATAATCAACTTTTATGCATACCTCTATGCATGAAATCTAATTATGATAAAAGAAACACTTTTATACTAAAATAATAATTCTTTTATGCATACCTCTATGCATGAAATCCAAATATGATAAAAGTAACACTTTTATGTTAAAATAATAATCTTTATGCATACCTCTATGCATGAAAATCAATTTCTCTATGATTACAATGAATATCTTCAATTAATCTAGGATGATAATTCCTAGAATATGGTAGGAAGTCCTCTTTTCATGCTTTGAATGAAATTATTTTATGCGTATTTTTATAAAAAATTTACCATAGCTTCGCTCCTATGATTGATAAATCTTAATTTTTCTAAGGGATAAAGCTTATCATTAAGAGATAATTAGAATGATCCCTTATTGGATCAATAATCCATAATGGATTGAATCATCAATATTCATGAAATACATAAACTAAAAGCATAGAAAAAAAGCTATTAATTTGGTCTCAAGTATAGATTAATCTTGGATTAAGGAAAAGCTTTATGAAAAGCTTCATTTGGATTAAAAATGGGTCATGAGTATGACCATTTCTTGAGTGAGAGAGAGAAATTTCATAAAAACCATTTGAATTAAGCATAAATGAAAATTTATGTAATTCTTAACTATCATTAATCAATTAACTTCAATAACATTCATCAAATTATGTAACTCTTCACTACCATTTATCAATTAACTTCAATAGCATTCAAAAACCATTCCAATTAAGCTTCTCAAACTTGAGAGGGGTTGAGAAGAGAGAAACATTGAGAAATTATAGAAAATGATCAAAATTCACTAATTACCTTACAAATTGCTTGATTCTTTGTTCACGGTAGAGGCCCCCAACCAATCAATTGGTTAAGTATGTTGATGGAGCCACCAATGGGGATTGATGAAAAGAGGGAAGCTCCAAAAACTAGTGAATTATTAATGAATTCACAGTTCTTGGCTTAGGTGGAGTAGAGTAACGATGCATAAACACTATATATTTTTCAACAAGGGGGAGGCTTCTATTTATAGGAAAAATTGAGCTCCTAACCAAACAAACTGATTCTAGAATTTTCTAAATCAGTTTGGTCAATATTTGACCATTTTTAGGTGAGTTAAGCTAACTTTTTGGAACTAGACTTGAATGAGGAGAGAGGAGAGATGAAATATCTCAATTTTTATGAGTTTAAAACTCATTCAAGCATGTGAAATATGCACCTCCTTTAAAGAACTCCCCTTCCTTACATATGTGTCAAAATGGAATCATTATACCCAAAATATCTCATATTTTTAATATTGCTCATAGTTTTTTTACTAATAATTCAACTCTTCATCTTATGTGAAATATGCACCTCCTTTAAAGAACTCCCCTTCCTTACATATGTGTCAAAATGAAATCATTATACCCAAAATATCTCATATTTTTAATATTGCTCATAGTTTTTTTACTAATAAACCTTGTACATTTTCAACTCTTCATCTTATGTGAGCATTTACTCATTTTTGGGTATCTTCTTTTACAAATTGGATTTATCTCCTCCCTACACATGGATTGATGCTATTGGCCCATAGGAACCTTAATTGGACCATAATCCAAAATTTTTTGAAAATCTAGACCCTTAGGCTAAGGTCCTTTATACCCATTTCCAATTAATTCCAATTGCACATTGGAAAGTTCTTTTTGAATTTTTGTTTCAGGGGAACTTATTTTAATAGGATGAGATAATTTTCTATCCAAAAATATTAAAAATCTGAATATTCTCTCTCTAGAATATTTTCTCTCTCTAGGTTAAAACAGTTAGAAACAAGTCTTTTATATTTCTGAAGAGGGATTGATTACAGGGGAAGATGCTGGACATTTTGAGAGGCTGGGGAGGAATCTTACATTCTCTCCCACTTGAAAAACATGAGATGCCCTCATCTCGTAAACTGTGGGGGTAATTTTGCAAGATGCACAAGTATGAGACTGAGAGAAAATTTTTAATTAAGATTAATTACCAATTAAAAAAAGTCTCAAAGAGAGTAAGGGTCAAGACAAGAACAAGATTTAAACTTTATTCTTTCTTGGAACATATACAGTAAAGATAGAAGAACTCTTTACACTTCCATAAGCCCGTCCATCATATGATCACAAAAGCAGCACTCACAAGCTGCGCACGTATAAGGTAACTCATCTATGGGAATAATTCTGTTGGTTATTGCCGCACCTATCTCAGTGGTATGAGGTGATCTAACAAAAGGACCTCTGAGAGGCAAGCCAAAAACGGGGTAAAGGCATATCTTCTGATGAGGAAGAAAACACGCCAGTAAGAAGACCCGCTCAGAAAACCCAAGATGTCTTGATCTCATGGCGCAGTAGTATCGGGGACCCAAACCCAAGGCTTCAATAACCATGGCCAAGCGGACATTGTTACGAAAGTGCTGCTGACCCCAGGGTGTTACCCTAGTTATGTCTTGATAGGTCCGCCATTTGGTCTGAGAGCTACAGACGTTCCCAAGTGAGGAAAAAGTGAGCGCTCATACTGTTCTATAAAATCCTTCTTCACAGACTCACTTGCGTCTTGAAGGTGAGAAATCATCATGGATAAAACTAATTCCTGTTGCCAAGCCATGAAGGAGATTAAGAAGAAGGGAGATCGATGGAAGTAAGATTACTGTGAGCGACAAGAAAGAGTTACGACTTATATAAAGGAAGGAGCTAGCGTAACCTAGAAGCCAACGGAGCCATGAAGGAGATTAAGAAGAAGGGAGATCGATGGAAGTAAGATTACTGTGAGCGACAAGAAAGAGTTACGACTTATATAAAGGAAGGAGCTAGCGTAACCTAGAAGCCAACGGTATCTTGCCACTGAAGTTTTACCGTCTTTCCATGATTTGGGTTTGGCACATTTTTCTATAGAAGGCATTAAGAACTTTGAGATGAAGAGATAAAAGAAGTTCGTAGGATAAGTCACCTACTTTCTTTGGTCCACAATATGTGGGAGATAACTACTTATACTCCCTAGAGATAAAGAAATTCTTTTAGTCCGTATTCAAATGAAGACTATAACTGCTTCTTTGAATTCTCTGATTGTCCTCTTCTTATCTGTATATTGTCTCTGTCGATTCTGGGCAGCGTTTATATCTTTATGAATTGCCTGCATCTGTTGCTCTAAGTTGTGAGATCCCTGTTCCCACTGAGCAACGGATTCAGGATACTGGCAGCGGAAGTAACACATCATGCGCGGGTAGGGGTCTCACACTCGGGGCCTCGCCCACGAATATCCGGACAAGAGACTAATCCGTCGGTTTGTCCAAAACCGAAACCGGAAAAACTTCCTTTACCCGGAAAGCATGGGCGATTCCACCAGGATAACTCTTTACTCTAACGTAGTCAAGATCATTACGGATCAACTGATCTGACTGCACCTCTAACGGTACTTGGTCAAATCAAGGAAGGAACTTGCACTTGGATCATTGGGATCAACGCTTTTTTCCCCATCAAGAGGCACAGCCGTTGATTCCTATCCATAGAACAATTTCTATCCGGGATTTACTTCATCTATCGTAATAATAGAAATTAAATCTCGATTTACGGATCCATCAATCCAGCCTAACCCCATCCGATCCCATGGGTTAGCCAACCGCCCAACCACTGTAGTGATGGGATCCAATTTGGAATTTGGTTAGGTTTTGTCCCGGGTACCAAGGAAAAGAGTTCCAAGGCCCCCTAGCCGGAAATTCATGCAAACATAAAACTAGCCACACCACTTACACACCCAATATGAAATTGCCTTTTTCTTAGCATCAGCTAACTTTTAAAACAATCCTTTAATGAAACCATAGTACCACTGATCATAATCTTCCAATTTATCCAGTTGATTCATAATTTCCCATCATTCCTTCATCAGAGTATCTATGGCATCATTGGCAACTAGAACGCTCACCACCTGTCCACACAGGGGCCTTTTCAATAGTTCCTAGCCCATAATACTCGGCAATATAATCACTTATAAAAATCAAGATGGACTCTCGTTGAAGATCAGCAAGATCAACCAACAGATCCATATAAAGAGCCATGGACTCATCCATTGAAGACCAGCAAGGTCAATCAATCAGATCCATGCCCGGTTTCATAAAACAACTCTTACTCCTTGTTCCAATATCTTCCTCGACGCACGCGTGGGTATCCTAGGCGACCCAGAGCCCGAGCACCGTATGGTCAGCACCCTCTAGGATCCTTCGCAGGTGACCTAGCGCTTCACTCATAGGCCGCTTCCTTGGTCCCTCATCCACCGTACCGGAAGCTCACCATTTTAATCGAACCGAGGCTGGTCAAGACCTCGGTCGACCTTGCTACGCGAGACGTCCTCCATTGACTCTCCGTCAGCAGTTGCAACTTTATCAGTTAGGTCTCCACGACCTTAATCACAAGACGGTCAAAATGCTTCCCCAGCATTCTTGACATAAAACAGCCATTTACAAACAGCATTTACAAACAGTTTACAAATACAATTTCTATATTAACTCTCATTTTTCCACATTATCCCTCATTAATCCACATTACTTATTCCACATTCCATGTATATGTGTACTCATCCAATCACCTCCTTTTCCATCTCTTCACTTCAGATTCCTTCACATCACATATCATATATTCACATCCATATCCACATCCATACATCCACATCCACATCCACATTCACATCCATACATCCACATCTACATGCTTATCTCCATTTTCACATCCTCATTTATACATCCACATCCCATATCCACATTCATACATACACATCCATATCCACATCCATATCCGCATTCATACATACACATCCATATCCACATCTACATGCATACATTCATTATCACGTCCTCATTCATACATCCACATCCACATACATACATACATCCACATCCACATTCCCATTCACATCTATACATCCACATCTACATCCACATTCACATACATCCACATCCACATTCCCATTCACATCTATACATCCACATCTACATCCACATACATACATACATCCACATACATACATACATACATCCACATCCACATTCCCATTCACATCTATTCATCCACATCTACATCCACATTCACATCCACATTCCCATTCACATCTATACATCCACATCTACATCCACATCTATATCCACATTCACATCCATACATCCATATTCACATCCATACATCCATATCCACATTCCCATTCACATCTATACATCCACATCTACATCCACATTCACATCCACATTCCCATTCACATCTATACATCCATATCTACATCCACATTCACATCTCTGCATATACATCTTCATGTATACACATCTATTTTCACATTCATACATCCATACTCCCATCTCCACATCCACACATCCATATACATACATCCATTTCCACATTCCCATTCATATAACCCCATATGCCTTCACATCTAATCTTTTACATCACATCCATTCTTGCCCTATCACAACCCATATACATCTTATCCTATCACATACACTTCTTACCTCATCCCATACACATCTTATCACATCTTAATTCATCTTATCACCTCTTATCACCTCTTATACACCTCTTATCACATCCTATCACATCTTAATTCATCTTATCACCTCTTATACACCTCTTATCACATCCTATCACATCTCATATCTATTTATAGAATACAAGAGAATTCTTATATTTGATATAAGATTTCTTTACACATTTACTTATCCATAAATTCTATTTAAGGAGATTAATACTTCCGAAGTAAAATCAATCTTTTATGCATCTTCCTATGCATAAATTCATTTTAAATGAAAATGACACTTTTGAATTAAAATTCAATCTTTTATGCATCTTCCTATGCATAAATTCAATTTAGATGAGAATGACACTTTTGAATTAAAAATCAATTTTTTAATGCATCTTCTTATGCATAAATTCAATTTAGTAGGAATTACACTTTTAGAATAAAAGAATTTCTCTTATGCATCTAAGTTATGCATAAAATCCATTTATGAGGAAAATCACACTTTTAGTATAAAAAGAATATCTTTTATGCATACCTCTATGCATGAAATCCAATATGATAAAAGTAACACCCTTACAATAAAATAATCAACTTTTTATGCATACCTCTATGCATGAAATTCAAATTTGATAAAAGTAACACTTTTGATATAAAAATTTATCCATTATGTATACTTCTATGCATGAAATAAAAATGATAAAAGTAACACTTTTGATATAAAAATTTATCCTTTATGCATACTTCTATGCATGAAAATAAAAATAATAAAAGTAACACTTTTGATATAAAAATTTATCCATTATGCATACTTCTATGCATGAAAATAAAAATAATAAAAGTAACACTTTTGATATAAAAATTTAAGCATTATGCATACTTCTATGCATGAAATAAAAATGATAAAAGTAACACTTTTGATATAAAAATTTATCCTTTATGCATACTTCTATGCATGAAAATAAAAATAATAAAAGTAACACTTTTGATATAAAAATTTATCCATTATGCATACTTCTATGCATGAAAATAAAAATAATAAAAGTAACACTTTTGATATAAAAATTTAAGCATTATGCATACTTCTATGCATGAAATAAAAATGGTAAAAATAACACTTTTGATATAAAAACTTATCCTTTATGCATGATAAAAATTCAATTTCTCTATGATTATAATAAGATTCTTTCAATTAATCTAGGATGATAATTCCTAGAATATGGTAGGAAGTCCTCTTTTTATGCTTTGAATGAGATTATTTTATGCATAATTTTTATAAAAATTTTGCCATAGCTCCGCTGCTATGACTGATAAATCTCAATTTTTCTAAGGGATAATGCTTATCATTAAGGAAATAATTAAAATAATCTCTAATTGGATTATTAATCCATAATGGATTGAATCATTAATATACATAAACTAAAAGCATAGAAAAAAGCCATTAATTTGGCCTCAAGCATAGCTTAATCTTGGGTTAAGGAAAAACTTTATGAAAAGCTTGATTTGGATTGAGAACGGGTCATGAGTATGACCATTTCTTGAGTGAGAGAGAGAATTTACATAAAAATCATTAGAATTTAAACATAAATGAAAATTAACTTCAATAGCATTATGTAACTCTTCACTACTATTCAAACTTCAATAGCATTTAAAAAAAACCATACCAATTAAACTTCTCAAGCTTGAGAGGGGTTGAGAAGAGAGAAACATTGAGAATTTATAGAAAGATCAATATTCACTAATTACCTTACAACTTGCTTGATTCTTTGTTCACGGTAGAGGCCCCCAACCAATCAATTGGTTAAGTATGTTGATGGAGCCACTAATGGAGATTGAAGAAAGAGGGAAGCTCCAAAAACTAGTGAATTATTAAATGAATTCACAGTTCTTGGCTTAGGTGGAGTAGAGTAACGATGCATAAACACTAACTATTTTTCAACAAGAGGGAGGCTTCTATTTATAGGAAAAATTGAGCTCCTAACCAAACAAACTGATTCTAGAATTTTCTAAATCAGTTTGGTCAATATTTGACCATTTTTAGGTCAGTTAAGCTAACTTTTTGGAACTAGACTTGAATGAGGAGAGAGGAGAGATGAAATATCTCAATTTTTATGAGTTTAAAACTCATTCAAGCATGTGAAATATGCACCTCCTTTAAAGAACTCCCCTTCCTTACATATGTGTCATAATGGAATCATTTTAATATTGCTCATAGTTTTTTTACTAATAAACCTTGTACATTTTCAACTCTTCATCTTATGTGAAATATGCACCTCCTTTAAAGAATTCCCCTTCCTTACATATGTGTCATAATGGAATCATTTTAATATTGCTTATAGTTTTTTACTAATAAACCTTGTACATTTTCAACTCTTCATCTTATGTGAAATATGCACCTCCTTTAAAGAATTCCCCTTCCTTACATATGTGTCATAATGGCATCATTTTAATATTGCTCATAGTTTTTTACTAATAAACCTTGTACATTTTCAACTCTTCATCTTATGTGAGCATTTACTCATTTTTGGATACCCAAAATATCTCATATTTTTAATATTGCTCATAGTTTTTTACTAATAAACCTTATACATTTTTAACTCTTCACCTTATGTGAGCATTTACTCATTTTTGGGTATCTTCTTTTTACAAATATGGATTTATCTCTTCCCTACACATGGATTGATGCTATTGGCCCATAGGAACCTTAATTGGACCATAGTCTAAAGATTTCTGAAAATCTAGACCCTTAGACTAAGGTTCTTTATACCTATTTCCATATAATTCCAATTGCACATTGGAAAATTCTTTTTGAATTTCTGTTTCAGGGGAACTCATCTGAATTATAAGAGATATTTTTCTATCCAAAAATATTCAAAATCTGAATATTCTCTCTCTAGAATAATTTTTCTCTCTCTAGGCTAAAATAGTTAGCAACAGGGTCTGTATATTTCTGAAGAGGGTTGATTACAGGGGAAGATACTAGACATCAAAAAGGGGTTGGGGGAGGAATCTTACATTCTACCCCACTTAAAAAACGCGAGATGTCCTCATCTCGCAACTTGTGATAATTTCGCAAGATTCACGAATATGAGACTTAGAGAAAAATTTTAATCAAGATTAACCACCAAGATAAGTCTTAAAGAGAGCAAGATTCAAAAGACGAACAAGATTTAAACTTTATTCATTCTCGGAACTTATACAGTAAAGATAGAGGAACTCTTTACACTTCCATAAGCCCGTCCATCATATGGTCACAAAAGCAGTCCTCACAAGCTGCACAAGTATAAGGTAACTCATCTATGGGAATGATTCTGTGGGTTATTGCTGCGCCTATCTCAGTGGTATGAGGTGTTCTAACAAAAGGACCTCTGAGAGGCAAGCCAAAAACGGGGTAAAGGCATATCTTCTCATGAGGAAGAAAACACGCCAGTAAGAAGACCCGCTCAGAAAACCCAGGATGCCTTGATCTCATGACGCAGTAGTATCGGGGACCCAAACCCAAAGCTTCAATAACCATGGCCAAGCGGACATTGTTACGAAAGTGCTGCTGACCCCAGGGTGTTACCCTAGTTATGTCTTGATAGGTCCGCCATTTGGTCTGCGCTACAGAAGTTCCTAGGTGAGGAAAAAGTGAGCGCTGATACTGCTCTATAAAATCTTTCTTCACAGACTCCCTTGCGTCTTGAAGGTGAGAAATCATCATGGATAAAACTAATTCTTGTTGCCAAGCCATGAAGGAGATTAAGAAAGAAAGAAGATCGATGGAAGTAAGATTACTGTGAACGACAAGTAAAAGTTACGACTTATATAAAGGAAGGAGCTAGCGTAACTTAGAAGCCAACGGTAACTTGCCACTGAAGTTTTATCGTCTTTCCATGATTTGGGTTTGGCACATATTTCTATGAAATACATTAAGAACTTTGAGATGAGGAGATAAAAGAAGCTCGTAAGCTAAGTCGCTTACTTTCTTTGAATTCAGATAAGGCTCACAATATCTGGGGGATAACTTCTTAAACTCCCCAATAGATAAAGAACTTCTTTTGGGCCGTACTCGAATGAAGACCAAAACCTTGGTATCCAAAACACCGATTTTTACTTCTGTTCTGAATCCTTAAAACAGGTGGAACTCCTGAGAAGTATTCTAGGGAAAGGGTCTTTCTTTCTTAAACAGAATCGTTCTTTTATTTTAGAGATCAAAAATGGAGATTCTTACTCCTGTATACCGCGAAGGCTGGGGAGGAATCTTACATTCTACCCCACTTAAAAAAGTACGAGATGTCCTCATCTCGCCAAGTAGAGGACAACTCTTTTTCTTAAGATCTAATTTATTCTAGGGTTCCTTATATTCTGGTCAACCCAACAGAATACGGGGATAAATATCCCTTATATAGAACTCATCATTAAATAACAATTCATTTTAGATCATATCATTCATATCCTTAACACGATAATGGTCCATCAGATCGAAATTTTTTCTTTCTGAACATTCCTCCACGGGAATTTCAGTCAAGCAAGTTTTCAATTTGTCATCCCTTAACTTGATATACCGAGTCAAGTGTTAACAGTAGCACTTTGACAGCACAATCCACTAATCTCATAGTGATTTGCTGAAATCGTTATCATCATTCCAGTTATGAATATCATCACAGGGACTCGTCCCATTCATCCTCATGTGGTTTCGCTCAGCTTATTACATTTCAACTAAATTTCGGAAATCATCATTTTTCAATCAGAATCCAAATCAATTTCATCAGTTCTCAAACAGAATTAAAAATCATATCAACCACATTCGAATTCATCATCTGGATAGCATTAACGCTTAAAATTTCAAGTCTTAGATTTACTCGTATATACTATCAGTAAAGAGCTGCAGTATACTCTCGGTATATACGGGTAGTCACGGCCCTTGGAATTATAAGATAAATACCATCATGTCTAGGCCTCAAGCAAGTCAGGGATTCTATATAATTGCGGTACTTCCATCTGAAGACCCAATTACCAATTTACAAATTTTAGTTTGAATATCAAATTGTATGACTTATATCACACAATTACAACCTTTTTGTGTTTCTTGATAAATGTTTGACATATTTGTCTTCTCAGTTGATCTTTATTAACCAAATGCTCTGATACCAACTGTGAGATCCCTGTTCCCACCGCGCAACGGATTCGGGGTACTAGCAGCGGAAGTAGCACTTCTTGCGCGAGGCAGGGTCCCACACTCGAGGCCTCGCCCACGAATATCCGGACAAGAGACTAATCCGTCGGTTTGTCCAAAACCGAAACCGGAAAAACTTCCTTTACCCGGAAAGCATGGGCGATTCCACCAGGATAACTCTTTACTCTAACGTAGTCAAGATCATTACGGATCAACTGATCTGACTGCACCTCTAACGGTACTTGGTCAAATCAAGGAAGGAACTTGCACTTGGATCATTGGGATCAACGCTTTTTTCCCCATCAAGAGGCACAGCCGTTGATTCCTATCCATAGAACAATTTCTATCCGGGATTTACTTCATCTATCGTAATAATAGAAATTAAATCTCGATTTACGGATCCATCAATCCAGCCTAACCCCATCCGATCCCATGGGTTAGCCAACCGCCCAACCACTGTAGTGATGGGATCCAATTTGGAATTTGGTTAGGTTTTGTCCCGGGTACCAAGGAAAAGAGTTCCAAGGCCCCCTAGCCGGAAATTCATGCAAACATAAAACTAGCCACACCACTTACACACCCAATATGAAATTGCCTTTTTCTTAGCATCAGCTAACTTTTAAAACAATCCTTTAATGAAACCATAGTACCACTGATCATAATCTTCCAATTTATCCAGTTGATTCATAATTTCCCATCATTCCTTCATCAGAGTATCTATGGCATCATTGGCAACTAGAACGCTCACCACCTGTCCACACAGGGGCCTTTTCAATAGTTCCTAGCCCATAATACTCGGCAATATAATCACTTATAAAAATCAAGATGGACTCTCGTTGAAGATCAGCAAGATCAACCAACAGATCCATATAAAGAGCCATGGACTCATCCATTGAAGACCAGCAAGGTCAATCAATCAGATCCATGCCCGGTTTCATAAAACAACTCTTACTCCTTGTTCCAATATCTTCCTCGACGCACGCGTGGGTATCCTAGGCGACCCAGAGCCCGAGCACCGTATGGTCAGCACCCTCTAGGATCCTTCGCAGGTGACCTAGCGCTTCACTCATAGGCCGCTTCCTTGGTCCCTCATCCACCGTACCGGAAGCTCACCATTTTAATCGAACCGAGGCTGGTCAAGACCTCGGTCGACCTTGCTACGCGAGACGTCCTCCATTGACTCTCCGTCAGCAGTTGCAACTTTATCAGTTAGGTCTCCACGACCTTAATCACAAGACGGTCAAAATGCTTCCCCAGCATTCTTGACATAAAACAGCCATTTACAAACAGCATTTACAAACAGTTTACAAATACAATTTCTATATTAACTCTCATTTTTCCACATTATCCCTCATTAATCCACATTACTTATTCCACATTCCATGTATATGTGTACTCATCCAATCACCTCCTTTTCCATCTCTTCACTTCAGATTCCTTCACATCACATATCATATATTCACATCCATATCCACATCCATACATCCACATCCACATCCACATTCACATCCATACATCCACATCTACATGCTTATCTCCATTTTCACATCCTCATTTATACATCCACATCCCATATCCACATTCATACATACACATCCATATCCACATCCATATCCGCATTCATACATACACATCCATATCCACATCTACATGCATACATTCATTATCACGTCCTCATTCATACATCCACATCCACATACATACATACATCCACATCCACATTCCCATTCACATCTATACATCCACATCTACATCCACATTCACATACATCCACATCCACATTCCCATTCACATCTATACATCCACATCTACATCCACATACATACATACATCCACATACATACATACATACATCCACATCCACATTCCCATTCACATCTATTCATCCACATCTACATCCACATTCACATCCACATTCCCATTCACATCTATACATCCACATCTACATCCACATCTATATCCACATTCACATCCATACATCCATATTCACATCCATACATCCATATCCACATTCCCATTCACATCTATACATCCACATCTACATCCACATTCACATCCACATTCCCATTCACATCTATACATCCATATCTACATCCACATTCACATCTCTGCATATACATCTTCATGTATACACATCTATTTTCACATTCATACATCCATACTCCCATCTCCACATCCACACATCCATATACATACATCCATTTCCACATTCCCATTCATATAACCCCATATGCCTTCACATCTAATCTTTTACATCACATCCATTCTTGCCCTATCACAACCCATATACATCTTATCCTATCACATACACTTCTTACCTCATCCCATACACATCTTATCACATCTTAATTCATCTTATCACCTCTTATCACCTCTTATACACCTCTTATCACATCCTATCACATCTTAATTCATCTTATCACCTCTTATACACCTCTTATCACATCCTATCACATCTCATATCTATTTATAGAATACAAGAGAATTCTTATATTTGATATAAGATTTCTTTACACATTTACTTATCCATAAATTCTATTTAAGGAGATTAATACTTCCGAAGTAAAATCAATCTTTTATGCATCTTCCTATGCATAAATTCATTTTAAATGAAAATGACACTTTTGAATTAAAATTCAATCTTTTATGCATCTTCCTATGCATAAATTCAATTTAGATGAGAATGACACTTTTGAATTAAAAATCAATTTTTTAATGCATCTTCTTATGCATAAATTCAATTTAGTAGGAATTACACTTTTAGAATAAAAGAATTTCTCTTATGCATCTAAGTTATGCATAAAATCCATTTATGAGGAAAATCACACTTTTAGTATAAAAAGAATATCTTTTATGCATACCTCTATGCATGAAATCCAATATGATAAAAGTAACACCCTTACAATAAAATAATCAACTTTTTATGCATACCTCTATGCATGAAATTCAAATTTGATAAAAGTAACACTTTTGATATAAAAATTTATCCATTATGTATACTTCTATGCATGAAATAAAAATGATAAAAGTAACACTTTTGATATAAAAATTTATCCTTTATGCATACTTCTATGCATGAAAATAAAAATAATAAAAGTAACACTTTTGATATAAAAATTTATCCATTATGCATACTTCTATGCATGAAAATAAAAATAATAAAAGTAACACTTTTGATATAAAAATTTAAGCATTATGCATACTTCTATGCATGAAATAAAAATGATAAAAGTAACACTTTTGATATAAAAATTTATCCTTTATGCATACTTCTATGCATGAAAATAAAAATAATAAAAGTAACACTTTTGATATAAAAATTTATCCATTATGCATACTTCTATGCATGAAAATAAAAATAATAAAAGTAACACTTTTGATATAAAAATTTAAGCATTATGCATACTTCTATGCATGAAATAAAAATGGTAAAAATAACACTTTTGATATAAAAACTTATCCTTTATGCATGATAAAAATTCAATTTCTCTATGATTATAATAAGATTCTTTCAATTAATCTAGGATGATAATTCCTAGAATATGGTAGGAAGTCCTCTTTTTATGCTTTGAATGAGATTATTTTATGCATAATTTTTATAAAAATTTTGCCATAGCTCCGCTGGTATGACTGATAAATCTCAATTTTTCTAAGGGATAATGCTTATCATTAAGGAAATAATTAAAATAATCTCTAATTGGATTATTAATCCATAATGGATTGAATCATTAATATACATAAACTAAAAGCATAGAAAAAAGCCATTAATTTGGCCTCAAGCATAGCTTAATCTTGGGTTAAGGAAAAACTTTATGAAAAGCTTGATTTGGATTGAGAACGGGTCATGAGTATGACCATTTCTTGAGTGAGAGAGAGAATTTACATAAAAATCATTAGAATTTAAACATAAATGAAAATTAACTTCAATAGCATTATGTAACTCTTCACTACTATTCAAACTTCAATAGCATTTAAAAAAAACCATACCAATTAAACTTCTCAAGCTTGAGAGGGGTTGAGAAGAGAGAAACATTGAGAATTTATAGAAAGATCAATATTCACTAATTACCTTACAACTTGCTTGATTCTTTGTTCACGGTAGAGGCCCCCAACCAATCAATTGGTTAAGTATGTTGATGGAGCCACTAATGGAGATTGAAGAAAGAGGGAAGCTCCAAAAACTAGTGAATTATTAAATGAATTCACAGTTCTTGGCTTAGGTGGAGTAGAGTAACGATGCATAAACACTAACTATTTTTCAACAAGAGGGAGGCTTCTATTTATAGGAAAAATTGAGCTCCTAACCAAACAAACTGATTCTAGAATTTTCTAAATCAGTTTGGTCAATATTTGACCATTTTTAGGTCAGTTAAGCTAACTTTTTAGAACTAGACTTGAATGAGGAGAGAGGAGAGATGAAATATCTCAATTTTTATGAGTTTAAAACTCATTCAAGCATGTGAAATATGCACCTCCTTTAAAGAACTCCCCTTCCTTACATATGTGTCATAATGGAATCATTTTAATATTGCTCATAGTTTTTTTACTAATAAACCTTGTACATTTTCAACTCTTCATCTTATGTGAAATATGCACCTCCTTTAAAGAATTCCCCTTCCTTACATATGTGTCATAATGGAATCATTTTAATATTGCTTATAGTTTTTTACTAATAAACCTTGTACATTTTCAACTCTTCATCTTATGTGAAATATGCACCTCCTTTAAAGAATTCCCCTTCCTTACATATGTGTCATAATGGCATCATTTTAATATTGCTCATAGTTTTTTACTAATAAACCTTGTACATTTTCAACTCTTCATCTTATGTGAGCATTTACTCATTTTTGGATACCCAAAATATCTCATATTTTTAATATTGCTCATAGTTTTTTACTAATAAACCTTATACATTTTTAACTCTTCACCTTATGTGAGCATTTACTCATTTTTGGGTATCTTCTTTTTACAAATATGGATTTATCTCTTCCCTACACATGGATTGATGCTATTGGCCCATAGGAACCTTAATTGGACCATAGTCTAAAGATTTCTGAAAATCTAGACCCTTAGACTAAGGTTCTTTATACCTATTTCCATATAATTCCAATTGCACATTGGAAAATTCTTTTTGAATTTCTGTTTCAGGGGAACTCATCTGAATTATAAGAGATATTTTTCTATCCAAAAATATTCAAAATCTGAATATTCTCTCTCTAGAATAATTTTTCTCTCTCTAGGCTAAAATAGTTAGCAACAGGGTCTGTATATTTCTGAAGAGGGTTGATTACAGGGGAAGATACTAGACATCAAAAAGGGGTTGGGGGAGGAATCTTACATAAGTCGCCAAGCATTTGACTGGTCATCACGACCCTAATCAATGGGTCGGACCTAGTTAATGGAGTTAAGCAATCTTGTTCGAGACGGACCCTGATTAGATTGGTATGAAGGAATTGGTCTCTGAATTTGGGTTCTAGACTTCCCTGTGCCCTTCTCATGGTAGGAGTCGGGCAATCTTTTAACTGATGGTCAAAACCTTGGCATCCAAAACATCGGTTCTCACTGAACTCATCATTCTGAATCTTTAAAACAGGTGGGCTCCTGAGAAGGTATTCTGGGTAAAGTGTCTTCCCTTCTTAAACAGAATCTTTCTTTTATTTAGAGAGGGAATAATTATAAGATCAGAAAAGGAGATTCTTACTCCTGTATACCTCGAAGGCTGGGAGAGAATCTTACATTCTACCCCACTTAAAAAGTGCGAGATGTCCTTATCTCACAAAGTAGAGGACAACTCTTTTTCTTAAGATCCAATTTATTCTGGGGTTCCTTATATTCTGGTCAACCCAACAGAATACGGGGATAATTATCCCTTAAATAGAACTCATCATTAAATAACAATTCTTTCAATCATATCATTCATATCTTTAACACGATAATGGCCCATTAGACCGAAAAATTTCTTTATGAACATTTTCCCACGGAAATTTCAGACAAGTAAGTTCTCAATTTGTCATTTCTTAACTTGATCTAACGAGTCAAGTGTTAACAGTAGCAATTTGATAGCACAATCCACTAATCTATATAGTGATTTGCTGAAATCATTATCATCATTTATCATCACAGGGACTCGCCCCAATCATCATATTGTGGTTTCGCTCAGTTTATTACATTTCAACCCATTTTCAGGGATCATCATTTTTCAATCAGAATCCCAATCAATTCATCAGTTCCCAAACAGAATTAAAAATCATATCAACCACATTCGAATTCATCAACTGGATAGCATTGATGCTTATAATTTCAAGTCTTAGATTTACTCGTATATACTGCCGGTAAAGAGCTGCAGTTATACCCTCGGTATATACAGATAGTCATGATACTCAAAACTATAAGATAAATACCATCATGTCTAGGCCTCAAGCAAGTCAGGGTTCTATACAATTGCGGTACTTCCAATTGAAGTCCTAATTACTAATTTACGAATTTCATTTTGAATAACAAATTGCATGGATCATATCACACAATTACAATCTTTTTATGCGTCTTGATAAATTTTTGACATAATTGGCTCCTCAGTTGATCTTATTGGAGATCTATGACATAAGTCTGATAAACAGATTTTTCTTTATCCGATCATCCGTAAACAATCACTTAAATAACAGGAAAAACATTTGTATATTTATATACAAGTTGCAATAAGTACATAGAGTGGCTCGGCTCCAAAATTCAAAATCTCCTCGAGAGATGCATAAGACGACGGTACTGGGCCATAGTCATGCCCTGTTACATAATTTCTCTAATTGCGAAGAGAGCTATTATTTTCTCCTTAGGGATAAATTGACTGAAGAGTCTATAAACTCAGCCAAGCAAGTCTGAAATTTTGAGGCGTTGAAAGATATAGAATGACACCACGCGTCATTTTCAGTTTTATCAAAATCATGGCCAATGAGAGGTTCTGCCTCAGCATTGCACGCCGATTGCAAGAGGCGTGGATATATAGCCCTACAAACCACTTATGCTGTTGTCTCTCCACGAGGTTAGGAAAATATAATTCCTCAAAATGGCGTGCGAGTCTTGCTCGGCTTGTTCGTGTTGAAGCGGAAGAGATGAGATGCTCGAAGGCAAATGCAATCATATCTTGAGACTGGGTGGGGAACTTCCATCTATAAAAACAATTTCTTTGATTAAAATTTCTTCATTAAAGAAGCTTACGGAATGAAAATACATTATGAAAAATGTTCTTTCTGAATTTTTATTATCAATTTATGATAAGAATTTGCTTATTCGTATTAGTTTTAAACCAGCTGTGATACCAACTGTAAGATCCCGGTCTCCACCGCGCAACGGATTCGGGATACTAGCACGGAAGTAGCACATCGTGCGCGGGTAGGGGTCTCACACTCGGGGCCTCGCCCATGGATATCCGGACAAGAGACTAATCCGTCGGTTTGTCCAAAACCGAAACCGGAAAAACTTCCTTTACCCGGAAAGCACGGGCGATTCCACCAGGATAACTCTTTACTCTAACGTAGTCAAGATCATTACTGATCAAACTGATCTGACTGCACCTCTAACGGTACTTGGTCAAATCAAGGAAGAAACTTGCACTTGGATCATTGGGATCAACACTTTTTTCCCCATCAAGAGGCACAGCCGTTGATTCCTATCCATAGAACAATTACTATCCGGGATTTACTTCATCTATCGTAATAATAGAAATTAAATCTCGATTTACGGATCCATCAGTCCAGCCTAACCCCATCCAGTCCCATGGGATAGCCAACCGCCCAACCACTGTAGTGATGGGATCCAATTAAGAATTTGGTTAGGTTTTGTCCCGGGTACCAAGGAAAAGAGTTCCAAGGCCCCCTAGCCGGAAGTTCATGCAAACATAAAACTAGTCACACCACTTACACACCCAATATGAAATTGCCTTTTTCTTAGCATCAGCTAACTTTAAAACAATCCTTTAATGAAACCATTATGTCATTGATGACAATCCTCAAAGTCTCTGGTTGAATCCTTATTTCCAGTCATTTATTCATCGGTATACTTATGGCATCATTGGCAACCAGAACGCTCACCACCTGTTCACTCAGGGGCCTTTTCCATAGTTCCTAGCTCATAGTAACCGGCAATATATTCATATAATAGAATGGAATCTCCGTGGAAGATCAGCAAGATCAACCCACAGATCCATATAAAAGAGCCATGGACTCATCCGTTGAGGACCAGCAAGGTCAATCAACCAGATCCATGCCCGATTTCGGAAAACAACTCTTACTCCTTGTTCCAATATCTTCCACGACGCACGTGTGGGTATCTTCAGCGACCCAGAGCCCGAGCACCGTATGGTTTGCACCCTCTAGGATCCTTCGCAGGTGACCTAGCGCTTCACTCATAGGCCGCTTCCTTGGTCCCTAATCCACCGTACCGGAAGCTCACCATTTAAATCGAACCGAGGCTGGCCAAGACCTCGGCCGACCTTGCTACGCGAGACGTCCTCCATTGACTCTCCGTCAGCAGTTACAACTTTATCAGTTCTGTCTTCATGACCTTAATCCTTAAGACGGTCAAAATGCTTCCCCAGCATTCTTGACATAAAACAGTCATTTACAAACAGTCACAAAATACAGTTTCTATAACGAACTCTCGTCTTTCCACATTATCCACTCTCGGACCACATTACTTATTCCCTATTCCATTCAATGTGTACTCATTCTCATCCATTCACTCATATAGACTACACATTATTTCACATACACATTCACATTCATTATTCTACATACATATCCATGTTCGTACGTCCACATCATACATCCAATTTCACATTCATACATACGCATCTACATGCATACATCTATTTTCACATCCTCATTCATACATCCACATTATACATACATCCAATTTCACATTCATACATACGCGTCTACATGCATACATCTATTTTCACATCCTCATTCATACATCCACATTCACACACATACATCTACATCCGAATCTACATCCATACATCCACATCCACATCTTCATTCACATTCACATCCATACATCCACATCTACATACATACATCCATTTTCACATCCTCATCCATACATCCACATCCACATACATACATACATCCGTATCTACATCCATACATCCATACTACATCCATTCTCGCCCTTACACATCCTATATACATCTTATCCCATCAGATACACTCTCTACCTTGTCCCATACACATGTTAATACATCCTAACTCATCTTAACACATTCTATCACATCTCATACACCTCTTATCATATCCTATCACATCTCATACACATCTTATCACATCTTTTCACATCTCATACACCTCTTATCACATCCTATCACTTCCCATACGCATCTTATCACATCTTATCACATCTCATACACCTCTTATCACATCCTATCACTTTCCATACGCATCTTATCACATATTATCACATCTCATTTAAAAATCAATCTTTTATGCATCTTCCTATGCATAAATTCATTTTAAATAAAAATGACACTTTTGAATTAAAATTCCATCTCTTATGCATCTTCCTATGCATAAACTCAATTTAGATGAGAATTGACACTTTTGAATTAAAAATCCATCTTTTATGCATCTTCCTATGCATAAATTCAATTTGGATGAGAATAACACTTTTAAATTGAAATTCTATTCTTTTATGCATCTTCCTATGCATAAATTCAATTTGGATGAGAATAACACTTTTGAATTGAAATTCCATTCTTTTATGCATCTTCCTATGCATAAATTCAATTTAGATAAGAATGACACTTTGAATTTAAAAATTAATCTTTTATGCATCTTCTTATGCATAAATTCAATTTGGTAGGAATTACACTTTTAGAATAAAAGAATTTCTCTTATGCATCTAAGTTATGCATAAAATCCATTTATGATGATGAAAATCACACTTTTAGTATAAAAAGAATATCTTTTATGCATACCTCTATACATGAAATCCAATATGATAAAAGTAACACTTTTACAATAAAATAATCAACTTTTATGCATACCTCTATGCATGAAATCCAATTATGATAAAAGTCACACTTTTATAATAAAATAATCAACTTTTATGCATAGCTCTATGCATGAAATCCAAATACATGTGATAAAAGTCACACTTTTATAATAAAATAATCAACTTTTATGCATACCTCTATGCATGAAATCCAAATATGATAAAAGTCACACTTTTATAATAAAATAATCAACTTTTATGCATACCTCTATGCATGAAATCCAAATATGATAAAAGTCACACTTTTATAATAAAATAATCAACTTTTATGCATACCTCTATGCATGAAATCCAAATATGATAAAAGTCACACTTTTATAATAAAATAATCAACTTTTATGCATACCTCTATGCATGAAATCCAAATATGATAAAAGTCACACTTTTATAATAAAATAATCAACTTTTATGCATACCTCTATGCATGAAATCTAATTATGATAAAAGAAACACTTTTATATTAAAATAATAATTCTTTTATGCATACCTCTATGCATGAAATCCAAATATGATAAAAGTAACACTTTTATGTTAAAATAATAATCTTTATGCATACCTCTATGCATGAAAATTAATTTCTCTATGATTACAATGAATATCTTCAATTAATCTAGGATGATAATTCCTAGAATATGGTAGGAAGTCCAAGTTGTAATTTTAGTTGCACGTCCTTTAAGATGGTGTATGGACTTGAGGTAGTAGTGCCTTGGGAGTTCATGATTCCTAGAGTAAGGATAGTTGTCACTAAAAATCTTTATGGTAATAAATTAGTTGACCAGTTGTTTATTTTATAAAAACTTGAGAGAAAAGATAAATTGTAGTGAAAAACATGCTAATAGAGAAGGATCATAGAAAGAAGTGATTTGACTAAAGTTTCAAGGAGATCTTGTACTTATGTATGGGGTTTGTAGTGAAAAGAAAAAGCTCAAATACATTGGAAAGGGACCATTTAGGGTTTGTGAAGCTACACCACAAGGGACTATATGTGTTGAGACTCTTGAAAGAGTTGAGACTATCAATTTCGTTAATGGTAGTAAGTTTAAGAAATACTATGGACCTCTTACCGAAGAATCCTTACGTGGTTCTCATGAGACAAACAAGCCGACGGAAAGGGCCACTCAAAAAAGATCCAAGCCCAAGATGAGGCAAGGGAAAGAGGTGAAAAACTTTAATAACATCGAGAAACAAACCTTAGACCTACTACACAAGCTTATGTTGGAGAGGTAATCGACAACATGGATGACCACATTCCACCTCTCAGAACACCCATTGATGCTATGCTTGACATGAGTGCTAGTCATAATGTACTCTCCTTTTCTACATGGAATCAGTTGGGTAAACCTTAACTTGAAAATTCTAACATGAGAATAGAGGGTATAAGTACCAAAAATACCAAAGTACTTGGTTTGCTTAAAACTATCATCTATGGTGATAATGGGAACTTGGTTGGTAGCTTTTTGGTCATGCCCATAGGAACTCTAAAAAAACATGTCGTTCTTGGATGAACCTGGATTATAGCAACTCAATGCAGAATTGATTGGGCCATACGGAGTGTCTCAATGGCAAAAGAATCCTAACCCTACACTTTTACACTCCACAAACACTACCTCCACACATCAAATGCATTGGACTAGTAGAGCATTTGAATTCCACAAGGAAATGGCCTCAACATCGACACAATCCAATGTTGTTCCCTCCACATCGACTCAATCCAATGTTGTTCCCTCCACATCGACACTCACCAACCACAAGGTTCATCTTCAAGCTCCATATCCACATATACCTATATAAAGAACTAGCTACTACTAGTAGGGCATCAGAGAGCAAGGAAAGCCACAACCAACCAGCTACTATGCTAGTGGGTTCCTAAAGCTTCTCTACCAATTCTCACTCACCAACCCACTATCAAGAAACCCATGAGGCACTATGACAAAAATCAATACAAACTACAGGTTACCTCTTGATGGATTCCAACTCGTCTTCTTCAAGATCAAGGCTGCTATGAGAGAAACACATGGATTTGGGTGCCAAAAAAGAAGCAAATTCCCATAACTTCATTAATGAAAGTAACATCTAAGAGCCGACCCTCAATCTTGTCCACTCATAGTTCCAAAATAAATAAAGGGAAGAACCAAATCAAAATCAAACCTTCCTCATCAGTCTCTCAAAAGATTTGTATTCCTAGGATTATCCATAGGATGGAATGCACGGGGAGTTAAACCAAACCTTCAGCTCCAACGAAACATCTACAAGTGCCTCAACATCAAGCCAGGCTCCACCAACACAAATACCTCTAGAAATCCCACCACCTAAGGAAAGGACTACTGATCAACAAGTTCTTGCATCAATGTCATCACCTTTCCAAGAACTTGACATTCCAATCCGTGCCTATGAAAATCCATTGCCACCTTTAATCCTCAACTACCAACTACCATCAAGTGGCCAGGTGTACTGCTAAGCAAGAATCCCACACAGATAGAAGCTGGAAAGGATGGCTAAAAAAGGCATACACAAGTCTTCGTGAAGTCCAAGGATGACATGAGACATAAAGGGAGGCATTTCTATCGACTTCTATATCTATGCCCCCTAGAATCTTTACTCCTTGGCCAATAATTCTTCATGCTCATATGTGATGGGAGCTTGTTGAAAAATGCAAAATGTGAAGTTGTACCTCTGTACATATGTATAAGAAATATACACACAAACTAACTCACATAGTATATATATATATATATATATATATATATATATATATATATATATATATATATATAAAGGAGAGATGAGAAAGGAGCATAAAAATAAACAATTACAAAGAGAATAACCTTTGAAGAATTGACTTTTTCTAGATGTTTGAATGCTACTTTTTCATGTCTTAAGAAATGGATTTCTCTTGGTGCAACACCAGTGTACCCATTTTGGATTTTTGTTAGTGCGACACCATTGTACCCATTTTGGATGCCAATAGTACAGAATGGTAGTTTAAGGAGTGTTAAGTATTCATTACTTTCAAACCCAATCACGATATTTTTATGCTTCCTTGGGTGAAGTTTGTTGTGATAGTGCATTTGTTGACCTATTGTGTTTACAATTCCACCCCCTTGAACCATGTCATGATTGTGAGTGTCACATGCTCCCATCTACATCTTACCTTTGTTGGCAGTGTAGGACCTACTTCTTCAATTCCTTGTAGGAGTGACCCCATAGTGACATGATGATCAAAGTGTTCTCTATTAAGTTAGTGGAAACCATCAAGTGAGGATTGTCCAAGAGTAAGAGGTAGAACTATGGAGGATAAAACATTATGATGCCTTAGCCCCATCACTCTATGAGATTTTATTACCACGTACTTGTCCATTTTGACCATTGTAGGTGACTTTATTGATAGTTTCCATGGGTATCGATGTTTTTCTCACATGCCTGTCATCCAAATGCCATTCTATAGTGAAGATACCCTAATACCTTTACCAAGTATGCCACAAGCAGCATAAGAGCTAGGAGTACACCATGAGGATGAGATACCTAGTGATGATGAGTCTAAGTTTACATTCATATTGCACCTTTCGGAGGATGACCTTTTACAATAAGCTTTGCTTTTAATTTTTATCATTTTCTTATGTGTGTCATCAAAGTGTGCAGTCAAGTTTACATGGTTGTTGGGTATGTCCATTAATGTAGCCTTCCACATCTCCACATTCAACCATCTTACAAGAAACAAATGGTAAATCTCTTCTATTTTAATAGATGTATGTCCATTAATGTAGCCTTCCACATCTCCACATTAAACCATATTACAAGAAACAAATGGTAAATCTCTTCTATTTTAATAGATGTATTCGAAACTTGCTCTTCATATGTATATCTTTTGCAGTTTTTTTACTTTCATTGTTCACTTGGAGGAATGTTTACCTAGGCTGGTCTGATTTTCTCTGTTGCTATCTAGATGAATATTAATGCTAGTATTTCTTCTTAAAAACAGTCTTATATCTTCCTATTCTACATCTTAAATAAGCCTATGTCAAAGGAGTATGCCAAGTACTTAACTCTATCTTTATTAAGCCCTCTTTTGCCATATTCTAACCTTCTCAAGTACTCAACTCTATTTTTATTAAGCTATCTTTTGTCCCCTAGAATGAATGCACTTCAATGCACTTTATATGCATTTAATTTAATTTTAATGCCTCTTCCAAATTTAGGTAGTAGATCTTGCCAGATATGGGCAGCAAAGAGATGAAACGGACGTGGCAAACTTGCCACACGGGCATGGCCTGATGAGCAAAATGGACGTACGCTTCTCAGAGTTGCTTGGCAGAATGTAGTATTGCTTGGATTTTCTTCAATCAACTTTAGGTATCTTCCTAGGGTTTTTTGATATTTTTGTTTTTACAAGGAGCTAGAGCTAGTCTCTAGCTACTTATTGATGTCTATAATGCATGGTTTAAACTAATGAATTAAAACTAATTAGATGATTAAGCAAGAATGCATACATGAAGACAAAACACAAAAAATTAAAAATTGCTTGAATGTTAAGGGCACTCACTGCTCCGATGCTTGATCAACAATCCAAACTTTGGGTAACCATCATCAAAACATAAAATAAAACAAGATTAATCAACCTATCGATGGATTTGCACTCCAACCGGCTAAATCAAAGACTCTAGCTAATGAATCGAGTGAAGGACCCTAATTTAAATGCCTTCCCCAGCAGCAGCAGCACCCAAAATGTTAATGGATAACATACTACCTTACACACACAAGAGAAAGAAGAAGAGAAAGGTGCATGCAAGGGTTGAATCCGGTGAATGGCACTTAGCCAACCCTATGAGGGTTAACTCTTCGTGAAGCCGCTAGGGGCTCACTCCACACTCTCCTTGTGTCACCCAAAGAGAGATCCAAGCTAGGTAGTGAGCAAGAGGGAAGGATCTATGGAGAGCTCAACCTCTACCTCATGCCATACATATGCAAATAAGACATGGTAGATAGCATTAAGAGGGTAGAGACAGAGAGAAAGGAGAGCATTACCATTCCTACTCACATACACTAACAATCAAAGCAAGAAAGCAACAACACAAGCAAGCAAGAAACCATAAACTCAAATGAGAGAGAGAGAGAGAGAAGGAAAAATTCAATTGAGACAAATGGGATTGTCCCTTTCCATATTTCTTCAAATCTCTTATATACATGAGTTCATATTTACAATGTCCAATCGCCCAATTACAAGTGGGGGCCCAAAACTAGTCTTCCTAGTTTTACTAGCTCTATGTACATCAAATCTTCATGACCGGCGTTACACAAGCTGTAAGCTCGGTCATCCCATGTCTTATTTACAATTAGCGCGTTACAAAAGATGAGTTACAAAAGGTGTAGTAGCCGTGCGAAGGTCACGTTAACTGAAGTGGTTAACACCATTGTTCTATGAGTTATTCTTGTTCACTTCTTACTTGATAGGGTCCTCCCAGTGCGTAGAGTACACTCATGTCATCGTGTCTTTGTGGGGTTTCTCCAGTGAGAATGAAGGAGTCTTGTCCCATAGTTTCTAAAGTAAGTTCTGTGCACTGCCAGCACAAAAAAGATGCTGTAGGAAGCATGCATCTCTCGCAGACTAAACATGGGGCAAAAGGATGAAACTATGAGAAAAAAGGATTCACAAATGTGTTGATAATATAAGCTCATCCGGATATGGTGGATAGCAATAGCATGTGATGGACACCAGTTTAGCAGTGTGTATGTGGACAATAATGGCCACGTCCATAGCTAGCCAAGAGTGTGGACATCAGCTTTAGGTTATTTTAGTGTGAACTTATCAATACAAAAATGTGTTGTGTTTTGTGGAGTGCAATGAAGGAAAGTTATGGAGCTTCTCTACCTTATGTCCCTTGTGTGTGTTGATGAAATGAGAGCAACTATGGTTTAGGTGTATCTCCTATGTTCCCCTCTATTCTCTTTTCATGGTATCAGAGCCTAGGTAGCTCTCATTAGGGTTTCTTGAGTGAGTGAGCAAGAGGAAAAATTTTGGTTTTGGAGCTTTCCATTATTGTGGAGCACACCAAATCAACATATCTAAGAGCTTGGGCTATCGTGTGTAAGAATAGCTAAACACCATTAAGCAGATTGTAGGTGATTTGACAAAGTTTGACCAAAGATTAGGCTACCCAGAGAAAATTAAAAATAATTTTCTTCAAGCTCTCCATGGAAGTTGTGAAGAGGCTTATGTGAATGTATGACATTGTGGATGCTTGTGGGATCAATGTATTTTATGTATGTTTGATTGGAAAAGAGTAGAGATGCATTGGCAAGGTATTGAGACAATTTTTGAACAAGTGGGAAAGATTTGCAGGCAACATTGAGGCTATGGAATCTCATAATGCATGGAACTTGAAAATGTTAATTCTATGCATCATTGAAGTGATTTGAGTGTAGCTAATGTTAAGAAACAAAGGTACCATATGCATGGCTATGGTGATTAGTACTAATCTCACACTAATATAGTGATTGATTTGAGGGATGAATGGGTGTTCAACAAGCTTGAAGTGAAGGAAAAAAAGAGTGGAATGGCAATGGTGAGATTGCAAATCTCAACAATGGTTGAGGAGATAAGGTATGCTTAATGACATGATTAGTGCTAATGCAATAGGATTAATGATATGAAAAAGCTAGTGTGTGGCTAGTGGAGAAGTTCAAGAGGAAAGGGAAGGCTCTAATACCATGTTGAGAAAGAAGGGTACCATGCGCATGGCTATGGTGATTAGTACTAATCTTATACTAATCTAGTGAGATTAAGCTAATCTAAGGTAGGTGATGCCTAAGCATAAACATGATGATTAACTACTAAACTAATTAAACAAGAGACTTAAGCACAATTAGGTTACAAGATGGATACTATACTTATATAGAGGTTAAGAGCTTGCTTCATGTTTCATCGCTTGAAATTCCCCCCTTTTATATGAGGAGGGACACCCTTGGGCTTGTACATCAATGTAGGATAATTCCCTTTGCTCATGTGGCTTCATGCTAGACTTTGCTCTTGCTTGCTTTACTTAACTCACTCTCTATCTCTTTCTTGTGCTCTATTGGAACCACATTTCTCAACAGCTAAGGCATATTTATCACACCCTAACCATTACCCAAGGTCAACCAAGCATCATTGAAGCAATTACATCAATTGGTGCCAAGCTAAAAATCAGTGCAAAAATCCATAGGGACATAGAAAATTATTTAAAAAATCAAATGGATGCATATAATGCTCAAATGGCTTAGCAATTGACCCCAAGCATGTATACACCTTTGGATGAAACCCAAAAACACTCATCTGTATGTATTGATGCAAAACAAGCTAGATTAAGTAAGATTGATAGGATTATTGATTTTAATTAACTAAACAAAGCCACTTAATTTCACCATTGATTACTCATTTGATTAAAATTAGTGCAATTGATCCTATACATTGCTAGAGCAACTTGATTGGACTTATATTTGGATGTGATTTGAATGGATTGGAAGCAGATTAATGCTGATATTTGACTGTTTCGACAAAAAACAGAGAGCTATTTTTGGCATGTAATTGACACTTGGTGACCTTGGATGATGTTTATATGCGACATGGAGTATGTATGGATGTGAAGGCTTATGGTATAAACTTGATGGATCATTTTTGGTGATTTGGTACATTAAAGAGCTTGGTATTGTGTGGCATTACAAGCTAATTGTTTGCACTAGATAGTGGATGTATGTGAACAAATGGATGTAAATCATCAAGATTGAGCTCGTGTGAGTACATTGAAGTGTTTCTAGAAAGTGGAGGACTATTTTGGATGTGTTTCTTAGAATTTGTGAGCGGCGCCAAGTGATTTTCAGCTTATGCAAACAGTGGTTTTGAGTGCCAGATTCTATCACCACCATAAAAATTTTGGAATGTGTGGATAACATTGGTGATCAAACACATGTATATATGAGTGCTTGAGTTCATTATATATGAGTGCTTGAGTTCATTATTTGCAATACTCAGTAAAAATTGTGCATAGCAGGATGAGTGATGGTCCATACAAGATTGCTAGGGAAAAGCTTGATAAAAATCGGATTTGGAAGTAGTGCATGACAAACTTTTTGAAAGGCAAAGGACTTTGGAATTTGGTGATAGGTGAGGAGAGAGAGCCAAGGGTTCCACTAATGAATGCAACACTTGCCCAACTTACAGCACATAGGAATTGGACAGAGAGGGCATTCAAAGTACTACATTATTTCTCAATTTGTGTGATAGATGGGATGTTATGCCATATTGAGAACATGGATAATCTCAAGGATGTTATGCCATATTCAAGACACGAGTAATCCCAAGGATGCATGGGATACATTAGTGAAGTTGTATGGTACAACTACTCGACCAAAGAAGATTTAGTTAAAGCAAAAGATACATAGCGTGACTCGAAACAATAGGAGCATCAATGACTATATACAAAAGATTAAAGGATGTGTAGATGCACTTGCATCTATTGGTTCCTCCATGGAAGATGATGATTTGGTTGCCATTACATTGAATGGTTTGGGCAAAGACTACAAGGCATTTGAAACCTCTATCAGGGTTAAAGGTGGAGACTCCCTAGATTTTGATTGAGTGGGTCTCTTTGCTTATTGTGGAGAAGATGAAACTTAGTTTTGGTACATCTAGTACGAGTGGGCATGCAAGGGACTAGGCATTCTACACTCACCGGGAGATCTAGTTTGAGATGATGTATAGGTGGACGTGGTTAGCATGATAGGCCACCACAACAACAATAGGATTCACAACCATAATTTAGTGTACAAGGTGATAGAGTTTTTTTACCCTCATGCTAGGGGGAGGTATGGATCTCATGGTAGAGGTTGTTGGCAACCATGACAGTAGAATATGCATGGCATCAAGTGTCATTATTGTGGTAAATTTGGACATATAGCTAGAGATTACTACAAAAATCAAAATGATGTTCGTGTTGGTAGAGTGCAACATGGAAATTATGCATCATCTAGCAATGAAGGACATACAGATCATTTGTTTTAGCATGAAGCATGTGATGGGTATTATGACATCTTGTAAAGAGAGTGATGACACATGGTATATGGATTCATGTGCATTAAACCACATGATATGTCATTGAGAGTGGTTTGATAGCATGATGCTTACATAAAACTAGGGTTATGTTGCTACAGGTGATGATACTCACATTAGCATCCTATTACACATGTTGGTAGAGTGAAAACTATGTTTGAGGTGTTATATATGCCATTATTACAAAGAGTTTGCATCTGTTGGACAAGGATTTACATGTGAGATTTAATGAACATGGTTATTTTGTTGATGACTTTAAGCATGGCTGAAAATTGATTGCCAAAGGTCATAAGGAAGGGATATTTTTCAAGCTAGATACAAGCATCCCAGAATTGAAGTCAACCATGTTTTGTCATAGTTCAACCATGTTTTGTCATAGTCATGGGATGATATTTGGCACAAAAGGATCAGTCATGTAAACATACAAAAGCTGAAATCTATCCAAACAAAGGCATTGGTGGTGGTCTACCTAGATTCAAATATGATGGGAGTACACATGTTTGTGATGCATGCCAATTTGGGAAACAACCATTTCCCAAGGATAATCAAATTAGGAGAACCACTTGAGGTTGTGCATAGTGACATTTGGGTCCCATGAAAATCCAATTAATAAATGGGAGTAGGTATTACATCATATTTATTGATAATTTTAGCAGCATGACATGGATTTATTTTCTAAAAGAGAAGAGTGAAGCGTTGGGAAAGTTCAAATAATTCAAAGCACTTGTGGTAAAACAATTTGTTCATTAGATTAAATGTTTGAGGATAGATGGTGGTGGTGAGTACATCTCACATGCATTTGATGCATTCTTGAGAGACCATGGTATTAGATGGTAGCTTACATGATGCAGGTATACTCCTCAGCAAAATGGGGTTGCTAAGAGAAAGAATCGAGTGATAGGTGAAGTGATAATAGAATTGATGGATGAAAAGAGTATGCATTTGTATTATTGGGCAAAAGAATGTGCCACAGTAGTGTACATCTTGAATAAGACACCTAAAACAACTACCATACATGATAGCATCCCTGAGATGATGTTAAAACCCTAAGATCTCTCTAGATAATTGTTACGCATAAACATACATAAATCAGGCATAAACTCAACCACCCGACCACCCTCGAGCCCAAGGGATGCACACATGAATAATAATGAAATACATCATACCTCTACCTTAATGTCCAATACCATCAAGAGGTATAACTCCAATCCAATAGCATGTAGCTAAAGTGTGAAATGGTAAGTGAGTAGATATGATCCTCTACACAAGAGAGCATAACATAGCCTTGGCCTCACAAGCCCAAGCTTCCAAGCCTACCTTGAGTGTGCCCCATGCCCCTATTATATCGGAGGACCCTCAAGTGACTCTTGACTCTCCATTTCCCATGTGTGACCCTTGGATTCCTCACCCTAACCTTAAACCTTAAGGTTAGTCCTAACCCATGTTCCACTAGAGCTTGTTCCCATGCTCCCATGCTCACAAGCCTAATGTGGGTTAGCCTCCTAGTATATGCACACATAATGTGCATATAACATACTTCCCCTCTCTCAAAACATTGTACTCTTGCAATGAAAAGAAGAAGAACTGCACTGAACAATATTAACCGACTTCCAAGTCGAATCCTCTATTTCCCTATCTTTCTACCTAAATTTAACCTCAGGGATTAGTCAACTACAAAGTTTCCTTTCCTTGAATCCCTCGATGCATCAAGCTCGATGTCCTTAAGACCAACATCAATAGGTGCCCTAGGTTGATGCCCATACATAAGTATGCACGGACTAAAACCAATAGCCGTATGTTTAAAACTGTTATAGGCAAATTCCATCATTGGAAGATATTTTTCCCAAATTTGATGCTTTTTCAGAGACATATGCACGAAGCATATCCTCTACAATCTGATTCATACACTCTGTTTACCCATCAGACCGGATGATCAGAGCAATTCATAATCAAAGTAACTTCCTTGTTGTAAACCATTTGAAATAAAGTAGGAAAACATGGCATTATAACAACAAAAACCAGGGATTCATCGGCGCCCGACATACCCACATCTGCATATGGAATAATCGATGTCCCGAGTTATCCATATCAACATAGAGAGTCATCAACGTCTCGATGAGTCACATATGTTCATCCATAAACCTATCAGGTTGATTGTATAAATCACCTTAAGTATGGAACTAGAGAAAGAAATGCCAACAAAGGAAAAATCCAACTTTCCTTAATCCGAACACAACAAGATAAACTTGTTTGAACTCTAAAAAAAGAGATTTCAATAAGTGAAAATGCCGATGAGATTACCCTCATCAAAACATGCAAGTTAAAGATAAAAGAAGTTTATCTAGAGAATGCCCACACTTTAGTGAATTTAAAAAATGAGATTGTCTTTGAATGTTGAGGTCAACATGCTAAGTGATGTAAGCAAAGCAACAATATTGAGCCCAAATTATCCCATAAGATAATATATGTGAGGGATCACTAGCATCCCATACTGTAAGATTCCTCCCTCCAACTTTTGAGGTGTGCACGTGTAAGAACCTCCCCTTCTGATCTTATAATTATTCCCCTCTCTAAAATAAAAGAAAGATCATGTTTTACCTTATTTTAGCCTGGAGAGAGAAAATGTCTAGAGGGAGGTAATTTAAACTTAAGATATTTTTGGATATAAAAATCCTCCTAGTGTCTAAAATGGTTTCCCCTAAAATAGAAATTCAAAAAGAACTTTCCAATGTGCAATTGGAATAAATTAAAAATAGGTAAAAAGGACCTTAGTCTAAGGGTCCAGATTTTTAGAAATTTTTGGATTATGGTCCAATTAAGGTTCCTAAACTACTACGGAGGACCAATAAGATTAATCCAAATGTAGGGAGGAGATAAAATGAAGAATAAAAGAAAAACCCCCAAAAATGAGTAAATGCTCACATAAGATGAAGAGTTGACTGAGTACAAGGCTTATTAGTTAAAAATTAAAAGATATTTAGAGAAAATGATGCAATTTTGACACCTCAGTTGTGGGGATCTCCCCTCATGAAGGAGGCACCTATTTCACATGTGGAGGAGTTTTAAACTCAAAAATAATGAGATATTTTTATCTCTCCTCTCTCTTGTTTCAACTAGATCCAAAAAGTAGGCTAAACTGACCTAAAAATGGTCAAAAATTGACCAAACTAGAATCAATTTGCTTGGTTAGAGGCTCACTTTTTCCTATAAATAGAAGCCTCCCCCTTTTGTAAAAGCTTAATGGTATTTATGCACTGTTACTCTACTCCTACTAAGAGCCACATTGAATTTTCTTGATAATTCAATTGTTTTTGGATTAATCCTCTCCAAAGGAATTGGTGGCCACTCTTGCTTCAAACAAGAGTAGAACCCTCAATCCCTCAAGCCAAAGGAAAGCTTACAACTCCATGTAAGCTAAATTTTCTTACTTTTTAAATTTAAATCTATGGTTTTTCTTGATTTTCTTGTTTTATAGTGATTAAAGTAAATTCTAATGCTATGCCTTGATGAAAAGGCCACCCCCTTCTCTTCTTTACAATTCAGTCCTTCTTTATCCTAGAATGATTAACAAAAAGATTAATTAAACTTTTCTTATTGTTTACTCTCTTGGAAATTAAAAATTGTGTAGATTAGAGTCCTTTACATCTAATTGGGGCTAATTTAAGTTTAAAATAGAGTCCTTTACATCTAATTGGGATTAATTTAAGTTTAAAATAGAATGATAAAAATGAGAAACGGTCAGCCATACAAAGCAGGTTATGGCAAACTTTTTTAGAACTTTATGGAAAAGAAAGTTTATTTTTATGTTATTCCAAAAGAGTAATTCTCACTGTTTGTGCATTCTAAAAGAAATATTCTAATTTACTCCATGTACATATTCACCTATGAATATGCATGGATATCACTGATATTAATTATTCTCATTAAAATTGATTTTATGCATAGAAAGATGCATAAAGGATTTATTTATATTTCAAAAGTGTTATTCTCATTAAAATTGATTTTATGCATAGAAAGATGCATAAAGGATTTATTTTTATTTCAAAAGTGTTATTCTCATTAAAATTTGATTTTATGCATAGAAAGATGCATCAAGGATTTATTTTTATTTCAAAAGTGTTATTCTCATTAAAATTGATTTTATGCATAGAAAGATGCATAAAAGGATTTATTTTATTTCAAAACTATTATTCTCATTAAAATTGATTTTATGCATAGAAAGATGCATAAAGGATTTATTTTTATTTCAAAAGTGTTATTCTCATTAAAGTTGATTTTTATGCATAAATAGATGCATAAAAGGATTTTTATAAAAGTGTTATTCCCACTGAAGTTGATTTTTATGCATAAATGGATGCATAAAGAATCTTTATATCAAAATTAGAATTCTATTAAATTCTATGTTTAAATTCTATGAAAGAGATGTGAATGGATGGATGGATGGATGTGATGTGAATAGAGGTGATGAGATGTGAGGTGAATAGTGCTGGTCCTCAACGGATGGATGGATGTGATGTGAATAGAGGTGATGAGATGTGAGGTGAATAGTGCTGATCCTCAACGGATGAGTCCATGGCTCTTTTATATGGATCCGTTGGTTGATCTTACTGATCTTCAATGGAGATTCCATTTTGATATGTGAATATATTGCCGAGTACTATGAGCTAGAAACCATCAAAAAGGCCCCTGACTGGACAAGTGGTGAGCATTCTGGTTGCCAATGATGCCATAGGTACACCGATGATTCAACAAGAGATTTTGAGGATTATGATCAGTAACACTATGATTTCATTAAATGTTTGTTTTAAAGCCGAATCTGTGAAAAAGGTAATTTCATATTGGGTGTGTAAGTGGTGTGACTAGTTTTAAGTTTGCATGAATATCCGGCTAGGGGGCCTGGGAACTGTTTTCCCTGGTACCCAGGACAAAATCTAACCAAATTGCTAATTGGATCCCATCACTACAGTGGTTGGGCGGTTGGCTAACCCACAGGACTGGATGGGGTTAGGCTGGACTGATGGATCCCTAAAATGAGACTCAATTCTGTTATGGTGGTACGATAGATGAAGTAAATCTCGGATAAAAATTATTCTCTAGAAAAGAATCAACGGCTCGGCCTCTCAATGAGGAACAAAGCGTTGGTCTCTATGACCCAAGTGTAATCTTTTCCTTGATCTGACTATGGGACTTACGGGTTCGGTCAGAGCAGTTCAGTTAGTTAAGGCTTTTGACTACGTTAGAGTAAAAATATCTTGGAGGAATCGCCCGTGCTTTACGTGCGAGGGCAGTTTTTCTGGGTTCGTCGATTTTGGAAGAATTGAGGGATTAGTCTCTTGTCTGAATATCCGTGGGCGAGGCCCCGAGTGAGGGACCCTGCCCCACGCAAGAAGTGCTACTTTCATTGCTAGTACCCCTGAATTCGTTGCACGGAGGGGACAAGGATCTTTCAGCTGGTATTAGAGCAAATGTGGCTAAAGTGGATCAACTAAGAAGCCAAAAATGTTAAAAATTTATGAAGTAACACTAAAAAGTTAGAAATGTGTGATGAAATTCATATTGAGACTAAAATTCATAAATTAGTAATTGGGTCTTCAGATGGAAGCACCGCAATTGCATGGAATCCTTGACTTGCTTAAGGCCTAGACATGATGGTATTTACCTTATAGTTTCAAGGACCGTGTGACTACCCGTATATATCGAGGGTATAACTATAGCTCTTAACTATAGCTATATATGAGTAAATCTAAGATCTTGAAATTATAAGCAAAAATGCTATCTAGATGTGATGAATTCGAATATGGTTGATATGATTTTAAAATTCTGGTTGAGAAGAACTGATGAGTTGATTTGGATTCTGATTGAAAAAATGATGATTCCTGAATTTTGGTTGAAAAGCGATAAGCTGAGCAAAACCACATTGAGGATGAATGGGATGAGTCCGTGTGATGATATTTGTAACTGGAATGACGATAATGACTTTAGCAAATCACTATGAGATTAGTGGATTGTGCTGACAAATTGCTACTGTTAACACTTGACCCAGTGGATCAAGTAAAGGGATGACAAATTAAAAATCTGTATAATTGAAATTTCCATGAAAGGACTGTTCAGATGAAAATTTCGATCTAATGGACCATTATTGTGATAAGGAATTGAATGATATGATATGAGTGAATTGTTATCTGATGAGTGATGAGTTCTATATAAGAGATCTTTTCCCAGGATTCTGTTGGGTTCACCAGACTATAAGGAACCCCAGAATCAGTTGGATCTTAAGGGAAAGAGTTGTCCTCTAATTTTGCGAGATGAGGACATCTCGCGTTTTTTAAGTGGGGTGGGATGTAAGATTCCTCCCTCCAGCTTTTGAGGTGTGCAGGTGTAAGAACCTCCCCTTCTCATCTTATAATTATTTCCCTCTCTAAAATAAAAGAAAGATCATGTTTAGAGAGAGAAAATATCTAGAGAGAGATAATTAAAAATTAAGATATTTTGGATATAAAAATCCTCCTAGTGTTTAAAATGGTTTCCCCTAAAACAGAAACTCAAAAAGAACTTTCCAATGTGCAATTGGAATTAATTGAAAATAGGTAAAAAGGACCTTAACCTAAGGGTCCAGATTTTCAAAAATTTTGGGATTATGGTCCAATTAAGATTCCTATAGACCAATAAGATTAATCCAAATGTAGGGAGGAGATAAATTGAAGAATAAAAGAAAAATCTCCAAAAATGAGTAAATTCTCACATAAGATGAAGAGTTGACTGAGTACAAGGTTTATTAGTTAAAAATTAAGAGATATTTAGAGGAAATGATGCATTTTTGACACCTCAGTGTGGGGATGCACCTATTTCACATGTGTGGAGGAGTTTTAAACTAAAAAACAATGAGATATTTTCATCTCTTCTCTCTAAGGGACTTAAGGTCCACTAGCTCATCTATTTAAAGGTGAAGCTAGGAGGTATTTTGTATTAAGTAAGAAGCCTAGGTGTATTTTGAGCAACTTAATAAGCAAGATATTTTCTTGTATTTTGTGAGTCTCTCTCCTCCACACAATGATCTAGCATGAGCACCACGAATTTCTATCAAGGTAGATGCAAGTGGATGAGGATAAATTCAGGAAAGATGTGATGAGATGAAAATGATGTGATTGGATGAGAATAGCAATACATATGAAATGGATGTGGAATTAAATGATGTGATTGGATGAGAATAGGAATATATATGAAATGGATGTGGAATTAAATAATGTGGATTGATGTGGAACAATGTGGAAAGACGAGAGTTCATTATAGAAACTGTATTTATGACCTGTTTTTAAATGACTGTTTTATGTCAAGAATGCTGGGGAAACATTTTGATCGTCTTGTGATTGAATGAGGTTATAGAGACCTAACTAATAAAGTTGTAACAACTGATGGAGATTCAACGGAGGATGTCTCGCATGTAGAAAAGTCGGCCGAGGTCTTGACCAGCCTCGGTTTGATTTAAATGGTGAGCTTCCCATACCGTGGATGAGGGACTAAGGAAGTGGCCTATGAGTGAAGCGCTAGGTGACCTACGAAGGATCCTAGAGGGTGCTGGCCATACGGTGCTCGAGCTTTGAGTCGCCCCGAAGATACCCACACGTGCGTTGTGGAAGATATTGGAACAAGGAGTAAGAGTTGTTTCTGAATTCGGGCATGGATCTGGTTGATTGACTTTGCTGGTCCTCAACAGATGAGTCCATGGCTCTTTTATATGGATCCATTGGTTGATCTTCAACGGAGATTCCATTTTGATATGTGAATATATTGCCGAGTACTATGAGCTAGGAACCATTGAAAAGGCCCCTGATGAGTGGACAGGTGGTGAGCATTGTGGTTGCCAATGATGCCATAGGTATACCGATGAAGGAATGATTAAAAATTAGTATTCAACCGGAGATTTTGAGGATTATGATCAGTAACACTATGATTTCATTAAATGATTGTTTAAAGATAGCCGAATCTATGAAAAAGGCAATTTCATATTGGGTGTGTAAGTGGTGTGACTAGTTTTAAGTTTGCATGAATATCCGGTTAGGGGGCCTTGGAACTCTTTTCCCTGGTACGCTAGTTGAAAGAATGGATATAGATGTGTATGTGAAAGAATGTGATCTATGAAAAAGGTAATTTCATATTGGGTGTGTAAGTGGTGTGACTAGTTTTAAGTTTGCATGAATATCCGGCTAGGGGGCCTTGGAACTCTTTTCCCTAGTACGCTAGTTGAAAGAATGGATATAGATGTGTATGTGAAAGAATGTGATGTGATGTGACATGAATATATGTGGATGTGAAGTAATAGATATGAATGCATGGATAGATGTGAGAAGTCGTACATGTGAACGATTGGATGGATGTGGATGAATGAGATGAGATGTGTATGAATGAGATATGATGTGGATAGAAGTGATGTGATATAATGTGGATAGAATGTATGCGATGGGATGGTTATGAGAATGTATGTGGTGGATATGAACGAATGTATGTGGTGGATATGAACGAATGAATGTGATGGATATGAATGAATGAATGTGATTGATATGAATGATTGTGATGTGATGTAAATGGAGATAGATGTAATGTGTGATGTGAACAATTATGATGTGATGAGATGTGGATATGGATATATGCGAGTGGATGAGATCTGATGAGGATAAATTGAGGAAAGATGTGATAAGATGAAAATGATGTGATTGAATAGGAATACATATGAAATGGATGTGGAATTAAATAATGTGGATTGATGTGGAACAATGTGGAAAGATGAGAGTTTGTTATAGAAACTATATTTATGACCTATTTTTAAATGACTGTTTTATGTCAAGAATGCTGGGGAAGCTTTTTGACCATCTTGTGAATGAGGTCGTGGAGACCTAACTGATAAAGTTGTAACAGCTAACGGAGAGTCAATGGAGGACGTCTCGCGTAGCAAAGTTGGCGGAGGTCTTGACCAGCCTCGGTTCGATTTAAATGGTGAGCTTCCGATACGGTGGATGAGGGACTAAGGAAACGGCCTATGAGTGATGCGCTAGGTGACTTGCGAAGGATCCTAGAGGGTGTTGACCATACGGTGCTCGGGCTCTAAGTCACCACGCCAAAGATACCCACACGTGCGTCGTGGAAGATATTGGAACAAGGAGTAAGAGTTGTTTTCTGAATTTGGGACATGGATCTGGTTGATTGACTTTGCTGGTACTCAACGGATGAGTCCATGGCTCTTTTATATGGATCCGTTGGTTGATCTTGCTGATCTTCAACGGAGATTCCATGTTGATATGTGAATATATTGCTGAGTACTATGAGCTGCTAGGAACCATCGAAAAGGCCCTTGAGTGGACAGGTGGTGAGCGTTCTGGTTGCCAATGATGCCATAGGTACACCGATGAAGGAATGATTGAAAATTAGGATTCAACCAGAGATTTTGAGGATTATGATCAGTAACACTATGATTTCATTAAATGATTGTTTTAAAGATAGCTAAATCAATTTAAAAGGCAATTTCATATATTATCAGTAACACTATGATTTTATTAAATGATTGTTTTAAAGATAGCTAAATCAATTTAAAAGGCAATTTCATATATTGGGTGTGTAAGTGGTGTGACTAGTTTTAAGTTTGCATGAATATCCGGCTAGGGGGCCTGGGAACTGTTATCCCTGGTACCCAGGATAAAATCTAACCAAATTGCTAATTGGATCCCATCTCACTACTACAGTGGTTGGGCGGTTGGCTAACCCACAGGACTGGATGGGGTTAGGCTGGACTGATGGATCCCTAAAATGAGACTCAATTCTGTTATGGTACGATAGATGAAGTAAATCCCGAATAAAAATTATTCTATAGAAAAGAATCAACGGTTCTGCCTCTCAATGAGGAACAAAGCGTTGGTCTCTATGACCCAAGTGCAATCTTTTCCTTGATTTGACTATGGGACTTACGGGTTCGGTCAAATCAGTTCAGTTAGTTAAGGCTTTTAACTATGTTAGAGTGAAAATATCCTGGAGGAATTGCCCGTGCTTTACGAGCGAGGGCAGTATTTCTGGGTTCGTCGATTTTGGAAGAACTGAGGGATTAGTCTCTTGTCTGGATATCCGTGGGCGAGGCCCCGAGTGAGGGACCCTGTCCCGCGCAAGAAGTGCTACTTTCACTGCTAGTACCCCTGAATTCGTTGCACAGAGGGGACAGGGATCTTTCAGCTGGTATCAGAGTAAATTTGGCTAAAGTGGATCAACTGAGGAGCCAAAAATGTCAAAAATTTATGAAGTAACATAAAAAGTTGGAAATAAGTGATGAAATTCATACAAATTGATATTCAGACTGAAATTCATAAATTAGTAATTAGGTCTTCAGATGGAAGTACCGCAATTGCATGGAATCCTTGACTTGTTTGAGGCCTAGACATGATGGTATTTACCTTATAGTTCCAAGGACCGTGACTACCCGTATATACCGAGGGTATAACTGTAGCTCTTTATTACTGGCAGTATATACAAGTAAATCTAAGATCTTGAAATTATAAGCAAAAATGCTATCCAGATGATGAATTCGAATGTGGTTAATATGATTTTAAAATTCTGGTTGAGAACTGATGAGTTGATTTGGATTCTGATTGAAAAAATGATGATTCCTGAATGCTAAGAATGTAGAATCTAGATTTTTGCAAATGAGCTTGCAACTTTAACCTCACAGACATTGAAAAGCTCCACAAAAATAGTTATTGGTAGGTAGAGCACAATTTTCACTATTCGTGTGGGACTACTCCCTCATAGTGATCGCTGCATGTCTTTATAAAGCTTACTTTTAATAGATTCTATAATGCATGAATCAGGAATTGGCCAATTTATGTGGTTCCAATCTGCTTGGAGAGGCAACTTTTCCAAGCGTCCATGGGTATTGGCTTTGTCTAGCAAATAGTAAAAGTGGTCAATAAAAAAAATACCTGCATCAGCAAGACTTCTTTTAGTCCTCCCCTCATACTGTAGCTGCCCACCAATGTGTGCATGTACCATAGTCATGATCCCAATCATGCACTCAATTGGTTGCCACTCTTCATATGATGAGGGATACACATCTGCATAAACAAACAATTGAACCTAAAAATGAGAACAATAATTCAATGATTAATGGTATTAATATTGATAACAATAATGAATTGCTTTGAGGTTCATAGGATTACAATTTATTTTATGTGGTTGCAAGGATGATTGATCCTCTCTACTAAGTACAAGCTCGTTGTGCATGAAGACATGTTGCACAAGCACCTCCTTTATAGTTGTCCTTCCGCTTTCTATCTTGAAGTCTTTGATTCTACCCTTCCATGACATTATGAAAATGTTCTTGCTGCTTGTACGCTTTCGCCTTCTTGGTTGCATAAGCACCCAGGTTCCCTTGGTTATTTGAACTTGTGTCCCCATTGGTTCTGTTCATTGACTGTGTTGGAGATAAGTATAGAAAACACTGATGATCTAGGTCTCCTTGGCCTTTGTGAAGTGTTTCGTCAATGTCCTCCGATTCAAGGTATGACCAACATGATATGAACCGATGGTTTGTAGCCATTGTTTAGAAAATATAATAACTCAAAGATTTAGAGTAGAAGGATGAAGGAAAGCAGTGCGTAACTAGAAGAATGAAGAGAGCAAAACAAGAAGAAGAATACATACAAAGGTAGTTCACTTTAAAATTTCCCTCCTTGACAAGTAAAGACAAGATATCGAGGATGAAAAATTCTCCAACTGAACTTGGGCAAGTGTCTTCAATGTAATTTCTGTCATATCCTCCAAAAAATTTATATATTTAAGATGAATACGATTGTTTTTGTATATACATTAAAGTTTAAGAATTTTTAAATAAATATAGCTAATTTTCAACGTTACATTGCCTGCTTGCTCATTGGTTGGTGGCTATTTTCTCTCTCTTCTAAAAGGCCCCCCAAATGACCTCCAAAATGTTCTAATGTATATCCCATGAAAAGTATAATAACCTTGAAGAATCTCACAGTGGCCATGATTACTAGATCTAGAATGGCTCGCCATGCCTGCACACTCTTATGAGAATGAATTGACAATGTTGATTTAAGCTGTCAAACTTGATGTGCTCAAAAATAGGAAAGTTGTAAACAAAATGAGAATCTTTGGCCCATCTCTTCTTGTTAATAAACCTTCTTTTAATCAACATGTATAGTGGATCGATTCTTAGGTGCCTCGAGGATTCTCTATAAATGTTGACATATTCCTTTATAGCAAGGAGGGGCAGCCTCCAAGCTGGCTAGATACCTAACTGAGACCTGGACATCAGCATCACCTTTAATTTCATCATATCCTCCATCTCTGTTTATAAGCATATACAATCATGTAGGTGACAAGGCATATTTCCAATAGCTCTGCAAGCCATGGATTTTCCAATCTGGAGCTTTTTATGACATTGGCCCACAAATACTCCTATTTCTCCAACTTTCCAAACTCAATTTCCTTTGGCCTATCCCCGTACTAAGGGATATGGGAGATTGGTTGCCTGAGGTGTAGTTACATATGCCTCTAGGACTGAAGGGGTTGTGGGATCAAAAGGTGCAATTTGTAATAGAGCTTGATGCATTAGCAATGGGTTGCCTATGAGAATACGATGCTAATATTTTGCTAGTGGTAGATCTAATATTGGGTCTTTGGTATGATCGGTTGTCTCCTCTTCTTGAATGTGTTGAGTAGATGGATCTACCTCGAGAGCTGACCAAAAAAGATTTCTCAAGGTTGAGAGTGTTAGTGTTGAAATAAAAAGAAAGAAGGTAATTGGTTCTCAGTTGGTCACGCATTAGTTTTTCCCTTATTTTTATTATCATATACAGTAGATAAAAGGGAGGTTATGGGCCTAAACACGGGTAGGTGTTGTCCTCATCTTCTTGTTGCTTATCCTTATTCTTGTCATTAGAAGGTGGGGGTGGCTTTTTAGTTATGAAGAAATTGTGAAGGGATCAAAGAATGAAGGGTACTCTATGTGCATTTGCTCAAAATCATATGCTAATGAGGTTTATAGACTATGCAAGTGTGCACATATGATATCAAAAGTTTAAGAATTCCATGAGGGTGGTAGGATTTACTATTATGTAGAAGAAGGTGATGGTATGTGTATCCCATGCTTCTACTCTATCTATCATCTCATTGTGTGCTCCTTTGAGCTTCTCCATTGTGTGTGTGTGTGCGTGCGCATGCATGCGCGCATTCTTGAAACCCTGTTTCCAACACTAACTCCGACAATCGATTCTTTGAGTTTGAAAAGGTCATCTGAAAGACTAGGAGGTGCTTCTTGGCCTTGTTTCTGGGGTAGAAGCATGGGAAAGTCTGAAACAAAGTTTGTGGAACCAGATTAGGAAGACGAAATGACAGTCAACCATGGTGCGCATGATGAGGCCATCTGTGATGGATGAATGATGGGAAACATCTTTAGAAGAGTAAGAGTCTAAACTTGATTATTACAGGAAAGAAGTTTTGGATGCAAATGCAAGGTTGAAGTTTCGAAGATGGATGCAAAAAGAAGCATTATTATGCTAATTGCAATGACATTCTTAGAAGAAGCAGTATCATGCTACAGTGACATTCTTAAAAGAAGACCCATGATGCTCAATGGCTAAGAAACAATGAGGCCATAGAAATTCATGAAGAATTCTCTAATAATTGGGAGAAGATCTAAGCTAGATATTGCTACATGCACCTAAAGAAGGAAAAGAAACAAAGCATTAGAGCTTAAGCCAAACTGGAAGCAAAAAAGGAGGAGAATGAGGAGGAGCAAAACTTACAAAAGGTTCCCAGTCATTTTAAAACTTTAATATTAATAAATGAAGGAAGTTCACCCAAGGGCACAACACTCAAATGGTGAACAAATAGGGCTCTCATATGATGGACCTACAGAGGTGAAGGATGTAGATATCGTAGAGCTCGGTGAAGATTCCAAGCTAGTCTTTATTACCATGGACCTAACCCCATAGGAGGAAGGGGAATCGATTACTCTTTTAAAAGATTTTAAGTACTACTTTTCTTGAAACTACAAGGAGATGAAGGGCATGTTGCCTCTAGAAGTGGTTCAGCATACCATCCCTATCAATGGAAGCCAGTCAAGCAACGTCCTTATCAAATGAATCCAAAATACTGAGCAAATTATAAAGGATAAATTGACAAACTCATTGCTACAAATTTCACTCAAAGTTAGTTTTACATGCCCAAAGAGTGGAACATATTCTCCCCTAACCTATTTGAATCTGTCACACATAGTTTGCCCATGACTTCATGGCAAACTAGGGATGGCATGTGACATGCTCACTCCAGAACATTTTGGCTACATATTTACACATTTAAGGAAGGTGGAGTTAAAATTTATTTGGTAATATATAATGCTTATAAACTTTGGTTATATATATATGACAATGGAGAGGAGGTACAAGAAATCACCTACATGTTTGTTTGTCTTGCTCTAGATTGAGCACACTGATTGGGTATCACCAATTATGATTGTACCCAAGATAAATAGGAAGCTTTATGTATTTGTTGATTTGAAGAGGGTGAATGTGGCTACGTGTTGTAGGGATCACTACCCATTACCATACACAGAGCATGTTTTGGAAAGAGTCACTCTGGGGGGTGGAAGCTTACAGCTTCCTAGATGGCTTCTCAAGATACAATCTGGTGTCCATTGCCCTAGAAGACTAACATAAAATGGCTTTTACCACTGCATGGAGAACCTTTGTATATAAAAGGTCATGCCGTTTAGACTGACCAATGCTTCTACAACATTCCAAAGGCTAATGAGCACCTCTTTCAAGGACTACTTGCAAAAGTGGTTGGAAGTGTTCATTCTGTGTGCATTCACAATGGACAAAGCATTTAGCTTGCCTAAAAATGTGTTTGAAAGGTGCCAATTATATTATATTTTAAACCCTTTGAAATGCCAATTTTGGGTAAACCATAGAGTTATATTGGGACACATAGTTTCCAAGAATGAGATATCCACTCAGCAAGGTGAAACTCATATTAGAGTTGCCACCACTACTAATTACAAAGGGGTGTAACAGTTTGTGGATCACATAGACTATTACCAGAGAGATTCATTGTGTTCTATACTAATATTGCTAGGCCATTGTATAAGATTTTTATTTTCTTCCAATGGACTGAGGAATGTTAACAAGATTACGATAAATTGAAGAGGGCATTAGTCAATGCACATATCTTGAGACCACCACATTGGGACCTCATGTTCCATGTGTATATTGATGCCTCAAACTTTGCAAAATTAGGTATTTTTTAGCATAACTAGGAGAGCATAAATTAGACTATCTGATATGATTTGCAAGTTAATAGCTCAATGAAGCGGAGATGAACCACACCACAACAAAGAGGGAAGAGTTAGCCATGATATATGTAGTTAAGTATAGAGACTATCTATTGTGGTTGATAAGTTCATCTTCTTTATGGATCATTACGCTTTTCTATATCTTATCAACAAACCTTTTCTATATCTTATCAGCAAACCTTGCTTGATTGGGTAAACCTTTGTTGGTTGTTATCCTATCAACAAACCTTGCATGAATGGGTAAATAACCTTTGCTGATGGAATTTAACTTTATTATCATAGTACAGAAAGGTTCACAACATGTATTGGTAGAACACATGTCAAGAATTCCTATTAGAGAACTTACCAACTAGTGATGAACTACCAGATGCTACGTTGTTCAAATTAGATCTGGTATCAGAATGGAGTGAAGAGATCTTCAAATATCTTGTGTATGGATTTCACAAGACAAGCTATTGAACAAGGATAAGATGCGATGATTTACTAAGTTGGTAGCACCTTACCAATTAATAGCAGGTTAACTTTATAAGCTAGGCAAAAATCATGTGCTTAGACAATGTGCCATGAAGGATGAGTTCCTAAAACCATTTTGGAAGAGGCCCATAGTGGGATTTTTTATGGACATTTTGTGAGTGAAGTAATTGCTCGAAAGATCTTGCAAGTAGGGTTATGTTGGCCAACTATGTTTGGTGATGCCATGGAATTTGTCAAACATTGTGATGAATGCCAATGCTTTAACATTCCTCATAGACAAGATAGGATATCTTTGGTTCTGATCGTTATGTAACAAACTTTTGAAAAATGGGGAATAGACTTTGTTGGACCCATTAGCTTGGCTATGCACGTTAAACACAAGCTCGGTATATAATTGTTGTCATAGAATATTTCACTAAGTGGGTGGAAAGTGAAAGTGAAAGCTACACGAAAGGTGGATGCTCATACAATTGCCAAATTCTTATATAAGAATGTGATATCAAGATTTGGGTATCCCCTAGAGTTGGTTAGTGATAAGGGCTCTCATTTCATCAATGAGGTAATTAAACATCTACTAACTTGAAACAAGAGTGATTTCTTTCCATAGGATGATTGTAAAGAAGCTCAAGCACAAATGATGGTTTTACCAAAACCTAAAAATAAAAGAGCTGCAAGAAGGAGACTTGGTACTTATGTGCAGAGTCGATTCTTCCCCAAAAGAAAGAAATTGAAATATCGAGGGCTAGGGACATGTAGAGTTGTAGAGCTCACCTCCCAAGGTGCGATTCACATTGAAATTATTGATGGATTCAAGATGCAAAGCTACATAAATGGTAGCAAGCTAAAAAAGTATTATGGACCCTTAACCCAAGATATGTCGGAGTAGCAATCATGCAAAAAGAAATAAGAGAAGATGAAACAAGAGGCTCAAGAAAAAGGCATAAGAAGAGGCTAAGACAAGGGCAACTAAAGCCAAAGCAAAAAAAAACAGGGCAACACTAAGGGTAAACATGGCTACTCTAATCTTAATTGAAGAAGATGACTTGAGATAGAGCCTTCTCGTCTTAAATTTTAACTACCTATTAAGAGAAAAACAACAAATCTTTTGGCTATGATTACTCTCATATAAAACATGGGTGAAGCTCGATAATAGCCAAAGTTAAGGGTGTACATGTAGGAACCGTAGGGGTCTTCGGAAGTTTAAAAGTCAATGTTTCTACCAAAAGTAACCCTTGACTGTGTAAGGTTTTTATAATGCCTATAGGTGCCTTGGAAGAGAAGATACTACTCGGACAGAGTTGGATTTCAGCTACGGGTATTGAATTGGATCGGAGCAACAAAGGGCATACTTGTCATCCTGGGGATTCAGATATACATTGCCATTGTGGAGTTCCCTAGATTCAAGCAGCAATATGAAGTCTGAATAGTCAAAACTTCCTAGGATGTTGTTATGTCTCCTCGCCCCAGAAACACCATAAAAGAACCCCAAAGAAAGGAAGCCAATGGGTCAGACAAAGGTAAGACTTCCACTCCACAACGAGACTTTAAAAGCCAGAAGCCTCTTGCTCATAAATTTTAGGTTCCCAAATGACCACTAAAGGCATATGGATACTGTTTCTCGTTGTTTTCCCTCTTAGTGGAATGGCAAGACATCAGTCCGGAGTAATAAACCAGTCATGAAATGTTATGGGAGACATGTAGCCACCTACCAGAGCTTCTAGATTTGAACACTAGCTCTAGTGTGGTCATGGGGACACTCGGAACACCACTCGGCTTTGGAACTTCACACACATATGCTCTGCTCTCACACCACCACACATAACTCTCTCACTCTGTCTCTTTTGTGTACATAACATGTTTCTTAAGACAGAGTTATAGCATTCCTATACAACACATTGCAGAGATTACATAGAGATGAAGAGAAAAGCAACATTGTTCTTGTATTACTTCTAGAACCAGTACAAGTTCACAACAACTGAGAAACTACTCAACATAAGACTAAAAATATGCTCTTCTACAGGTGTTTTCACTAGCACCCTCTCTTGTCCCTCGCATTGCTTTCCTTGCACCATCCTTTTAAGCTCAGTCTTCTTGATCTCGGAAATGGCTACTCTGGTGGTTACAACCCACCATCTTCACACATGCAGTACTGAGGTGGTGCTCATGATGTGGAAGGTGGTTAGGCTTTACCCCCACTTGAGTTATTGTGCGCAACACCTAGCACACCCCCGGTGCTAGAGCTTTACCTCTGAAACCCACTTCCTTAACAATGTTTTCCTTAAACTTCACAAACATTTATGGGGGAGTGCAGTGCGGGATGTATACATTATCAGAGTATATGGCATGCTTCTACAATCTCTTTAGTTTTGTCTCCTGTGCTTCTAAACACCTAAGACCCTTGTTGTTGGTCTGTGGAGTATATGGCATGCTTCTACAATCTCTTTAGTTTTGTCTCCTGTGCTTCTAAACACCTAAGACCCTTGTTGTCCGTCTGTGGAGTTTGCAGGTCGAAAACTCTCACCACAGGTTGGAGTGGGGTCTTGCCCATTATTTTCTTTTTTGCCATTGGAATGGGCCTCCACTCAACCTATGCAGCCTCTTTGTATTCTGCTGGATGTTCTAGAGGTGGGATTTGTGTCCTTTCTGCATTTGCATCTCCAATGCTCCACTTTTAGACATTAGTGTTGCTTGGTGGTTGCATCCTTGGTGGGAGCGTTTTCCTCCCCTCTGGAATCTTAGAGAAAAAGAACTGAGAGCATGGATGTTGCGGAGGAAGGGGTTTCCTTGCCAATATGGACCTTATTCTATCTGCATTTTGAAAGTATTATGGTAACTCCTTATTGGCCTTAAGTAGCTTTGAGAACATCACATGTGAGGTGTCAAAAAATGGGTTATTTATGCTGGCCCATGGAGTGGCTGAGCTATTTACTAAGCTTTGTTGTTGTTCTTGTTGTTGTTGTTGTTGTTGTTGTTGTTGTTGTTGTTGTGGCTGTTGTTGCTGCTCCTTATCAACATCATCATCTTCATCTAGGTCATGGATGACCTTTTGAGCTTTACAAGCCATCTGTTCTTGTATTGCAATCAGAGTTTCTAAAGCTTGGTCCCATACCTTGCTAGTCTGGCCTTTATTATCTTTATAATTGCTATTTTGGTATCCAGTGCAAGGCACAATATCTCTTCTTCCCCCTGGTTCTTCAAGGCTTAGACCTTTTTCTTCGACAACTGCTAATGTTGTAGTGCTCTCAAGAAGTTCTTCTTTCAACCCTTGGATGGTGTCACCCCAGACCTTGGCTGGCTTCTGGGCTTCTGCTATTTCTGCCCTTAGTCTCTCCACCTAAGCTTGGAGCATATTTTTCTAGCTGGTGAGGGTTCTGATCTTCCCTTCACTCATCTCTTTTTGCTGGACCAAGGCCTTCTTCACCATGCCTGTCTCTCCTCCATTTGCCTTTTCCTTTCCTCTTCCACTTTCTGTTTCTTCACTTGTTCTGGGTCTGGCAACATGTCTTCATCCACTCTGTAAGATTCCTCCCCCAGCCTCTCAGGATGTCCAGTATCTTCCCCTGTAGTCAAATCCCTCTTCAGAAATATAAAAGATCTTGTTTCTATAGTTTTGGCCTAGAAAGAGAAAATCTTCTAGAGAGTGGTAATTCAGTTTTTAAATATTTTTGGATAGAAAAATATCTCATCTTATTAAAATAAGTTCCCTTGAAATAGAAGTTCAAAAAGATTTTCAGAAGGTGCATTAGAAATTAAGTATAATCTGTTCAAGAGACATTATCCTGGGGATGAAGATTTTTTCAAAATTTTAAATTAAGGTTCCTATGGACCAATAAGATTCATCCAAATGTGTGGAGGAGATAAATGGAAGAAATAAAGAAAATCCTCCCAAAAATGAGTAAATACTCACATAAGATGAAGAGTTGACTAAGGACAAGGTTAATAGTTAAAAAAGAGAGATATTTGGAAGTAATGATGCATTTTTGACACCTCTGCATGGGGGAATTTCCCTCATGAAGGAGGTGCCTATTTCACATGCTTGAATGAGTTTTAAACTCCCAAATAATGAGATATTTTTATCTCTCCTCTCTCCTGTTTCAACTAGATCCAAAAAGTGAGCAAAACTGACCCAAAAATGGTCAAAAATTGACCAAACTGATCTGGAAAATTCTAGAATCAGTTGGCTTGGTTAGAAGCTCATTTTTTCCTATAAATAGAAGCCTTCCCCTTTGTTGAAACTCAATAGTGTTTTTGCACTGTTACCCTGTCTCTCTCCCAAGTGCCAAAAACAGTATTGTATTCATAATTCATTAGTTTTTTGACCTTCCTTCTTCTAGAAGATTGGTGGCCACTCTTGTTACAAACAAGAGTTGAACCCTCAAACCATCAAGCCAAAGAAAAGCTCCAAGAAATTATGTAAGTAGAGATTCTTGTAATTTTCTTTATTGATTTTATGTTTTTCTAATGTTTATGATTGTTTGAAGTGATAAATGGATGCTATGCCTTGATCGAAAGGCTTTCTTTATCCTAGTTAAGTGATCATTGTTGGAATTAAACTTTTTATAATGTTTTCTCTTTTATAAGTGAATTTTGATTAGTATAGATTACTTTTAATCAATTAGAGTTAATTTTTAAGACAAAATTAAGTAGGAAAATTTAAAAAATGGTCAGCCATACAAAGGAGGTTATGGCAAAATTTTTGGAAATAAGAATTATCTTTTATCATGCTAAAAGAGTAATTCCTATCAATTCTATACTCTAAAAGTATCATTTTCATGCATAGAAGATTCATTTTGATTATTACTATTTTTATGCATAAAGGAATAATTTTCTTTTATTATGAAAGTGTTACTTTCATCAAAATAGATTTTTATGCACAAAGGAATAATTTTCTTTTATTATGAAAGTGTTACTTTCATCAAAATAGATTTTTATGCATAAAGGAATAATTTTCTTTTATTATGAAAGTGTTACTTTCATCAAAATAGATTTTTATGCACAAAGGAATAATTTTCTTTTATTATGAGAGTGTTACTTTCATCAAAATAGATTTTTATGCACAAAGGAATAATTTTCTTTTATTATGAAAGTGTTACTTTCATCAAAATAAATTTTTATGCACAAATGAATAATTTTCTTTTATTATGAAAGTGTTACTTTCATCAAAATGGATTTGTATGCATAAAAGATTATTTTTTAATTATAAAAGTGTTACTTTTATCACATTTGATTTTCATTCATAAAAGTATGCATAAAAGATTATTATTTTTATTATAAAAGTGTTACTTTTATCACATTTGATTTTCATGCATAGAAGTATGCATAAAAGATTATTTTTTTATTATAAAAGTGTTACTTTTATCATATTTGATTTTCATGCAGAGAAGTATGCATAAAAGATTATTTTTTTTATTATAAAAGTGTTACTTTTATCATATTTGATTTTCATGCATAGAAGTATGCATAAAAGATATTTTTTAATTATAAAAGTGTTACTTTTATCATAATTGATTTTTATGCATAAATGAGTGCATAAAAGATATTTTGTTTATACTAAAAGTGTGATTTTCATCATAAATGATTTTATGCATAAATTAGATGCATAAAAGAAATTATATTATATTAAAAGTGTGATTTTCATCATAAATGATTTTATGCATAAATTAGATGCATAAAAGAAATTATTTTTATATTAAAAGAGTGATTCTTATCATAAATGATTTGTATGCATAAACATATACATAAAAGATATTTTTGTATATTAAAAGTGTGATTTTTATCATAAATGATTTTATGCATAAATTAGATGCATAAAAGAAATTCTTTTTATATTAAAAAGAGTGATTTTCATCATAAATGATTTGTATGCATAAACATATGCATAAAAGATATATTTTTTATATTAAAAGTGTGATTTTAATTATAAATATTTTATGCATAAGAGAAATTCTTTTATTCTAAAAGTGTAATTCCTACTAAATTGGATTTATGCATGGAAAGATGCATAAAGAATTTATTTTTAATCCAAAAGTGTTATTCTCATCAATTTTGATTTTATGCATAGAAAGATGCATAAAGAAATCTATTTTTAGTTCAAAAGAGTTGTTTTCATCAATTTTGATTTTAGGCATAAGAAGAAGCATAAAAGATTGAATTTGAATTCAAAAGTGTCATTCTCATTTAAAATGAATTTATGCATAGGAAGCTGCATAAAAGATTAATTTTTATTTCGAAAGTATTATTCTCCTTAAAATGGAATTTATGCATAAATAGATGCGTAAAGAAATCTTATATAAAAAATAAGAATTCTCTTGTACTTTATAAGTAGATATGAGGATATGAGATAAATCAGATAAATAAAAATGATCGAAGAATGGATGTAGATATGGATGTGAATGTATGGATGTAGATGTATGAATGTGAATGTATGGATGTGGATGTGGATGTATGTATGTGGATGAGAAAATGGATGTATGGATGTAGATATGAATGTGAATGTATGGATGTAGATGTGAATGTGGATGTATGGATGTAGATGTGAATGTGGATGTATCAATGTGAATGTGGATGTGTGGATGTGGAAATGGAAGTGTGGATGGATGTGGATGTATGAATATGGATGTGGATGTATGAATGTGGATGTAGATGTGGATGTGGATGTATGAATGTGGATGTGGAAATGGATGTATGGATGTGGATGTGAATGTGGATGTGGATGTGGATGTGGATGTGGATATGTATGTATGAATGCGGATGTGGATGTGGATGTGGATGTGGATATGTATGTATGAATGCGGATGTGGATGTGGATGTGGAAGTACGAATGTGGATGTGTATGTGGAATAATGAATGCAAATGTGTATGTGAAATGATGTGACGTCGATATGAGTGAATAGATGAGAAGTGATGGCATGTGAATTGGGATGTGATATGTGATGTGAATGACTCTGAGGTGATGAGATGCAAAATGATGTGATTGGATAAGAATGAGAACACATATGAATGGAATGTGGAATAAGTAATGTGGATTGATGAGGTATAATGTGGAAAGACGAGAGTTCAGTATAGAAATTGTATTTGTAAATTGTTTGTAAATGACTGTTTTATGTCAAGAATGCTGGGGAAGTATTTTGATCGTCTTGTGATTAAGGTTATGGAGACCTAACTGATAAAGTTGCAATTGCTAACGGAGAGTCAATGGAGGACATCTCGCGTAGCAAGGTCAACCCAGATCTTGACCAGCCTCAGTTCGATTTAAATGGTGAGCTTCCGGTACGGTGGATGAGGGACCAAGGAAGCGGCCTATGAGTGAAGCGCTAGGTGACCTGCGAAGGATCCTAGAGGGTGCTAACCATACGGTGCTCGGGCTCTGGGTCACCGAAGATACCCACACGTGCGTCGTGGAAGATATTGGAACAAGGAGTAAGAGTTGTTTTTTGAAATTGGGCATGGATCTGGTTGACTGACCTTGCTAGTCCTCAACGGATGAGTCCATGGCTCTTTTATATGGATCTGTTGGTTGATCTTGCTGATCTTCAACAGAGATTCCATCTTGATTTTTATAAGTGATTATTTTGCCGAGAACTATGAGCTAGGAACTATGGAAAAGGCCCCTGAGTGGACAGGTGGTGAGCGTTCTGGTTGCCAATGATGCCCTAGATACTCTGGTGAAGGAATGATCAGAAATTAAGATTTAACCGGATATTTTGGAGGATTGTGATCAGTGATATAATGGTTTCATTAAAAGATTGTTTTAAAGATAGCTGATGCTGCTGAGAAAAAGGCAATTTCATATTGGGTGTGTAAGTGGTGTGACTAGTTTTGTGTTTGCATGAACTTCCGGCTAGGGGGCCTGGGAACTCTTTTCCCTGGTACCCGGGACAAAACCTAACCAAATTCTAAATTGGATCCCATCACTACAATGGTTGGGTGGTTGGCTAACCCATGGGACTGGATGGGGTTAGGCTGGACTGATGGATCCGTAAATCGAGACTCAATTTCTGTTTAGTTCGATAGATGAAATAAATCCCGGACAAAAATTGTTCTATGGAAAAAGAATCAATGGCTATGCCTCTCGATGAGGAAAAAAGCGTTGGTCTCTATGATCCAAGTGTAATCTGTCCCTTGATTTGACTATGGAACTTACGAGTTCGGTCAGATCAGTTCAGTTAGTTAAGGCTTTTGACTACGTTAGGGAAAAGATATCCTGGTGGAATCGCCCATGCTTTCCGGGCAAAGGAAGTTTTTTCGGGTTCGGTTTTGGAAAGACCGACGGATTAGTCTCTTGTCTGGATATCCCTGGGCGAGGCCCCGAGTGTGGGACCCTGCCCCGTGCAAGAAGTGCTACTTCCGTTTGCTAGCACCTAGAATCTGTTGCACGGTGGGGACGGGGGACCTTACAGTTGGTATCAGAGCCAAGTTGGCTAATGAGGATCAACCAAGAAGCCAAATGTGTCAAAAATTTATCAAAAAGCACTAAAAGTTATAATTGTGTGATAAAATTCATAGAATTTGATATTCAAACTGAAAATCGTAAATTGGTAATTGGGTCTTCAGATGGAAGTACGGCAATTGTATGGAATCCCTGACTTGCTTGAGGCCTAGACATGATGGTATTTACCTTATAGTTCCAAGAACCATGACTACTCGTATATACCAAGGGTATAACTGCAGCTCTTTACTAACAGTATATACGAGTAAATCTAAGACTTGAAATTATAAGCATTAATGCTATCCAGTTGATGAATTATATACGAGTAAATCTAAGACTTGAAATTATAAGGATTAATGCTATCCAGTTGATGAATTCGAATGTGATTGATATGATTTTTGAATTCTGGTTGAGAACTGATGAGTTGATTTGGATTCTGATTGAAAAAAATGATGATTCCTGAAATTTGGTTGAAATGTAATAAGCTGAACGAAACCACAATGAGGATGAATGGGACGAGTCCCTGTGAGGATGTTCTTAATTGGAATGACGTTAATGACTTCAGCCAATCATTATGAGATTAGTGGATTGTGCTGGCAGATTGCTACTGTCAGGACTATGGTCCTACGGAAGTCGAACCCTAGCATAAGTTAATAGCTTTCGGAGTCTCGAGAGTATTATTAGTGCTAGCGGGGTTCAGGGGTTAATGGGCGTTAGGGTTTGGTCGATGTGTGTACACATCTAAGTTAGCACGGCTCTTAAGTAAGATGGGCGGCCGGGCTAGGAGGTGTGGACACAGGCCAGGGTTTTGGTATAAAACCCAACGAGAAACCCTAACTCGTCATTATGTGGTTGGGAGGTGAACCGACTTCCACCCTCTCTTCTTCTCCACGCCTAGGCTATGGCGGCTTGAGGAAGACGCAGCCGCAGCGGAGGCGTTACACTGGTATCAGAGCTAGCGGCGACTGGCGTGACCTGCACGAGAAAAAGAGCTCAACGCTGCAGCAAAAGAAACGAGCGCCGCCGCCCGTACGGTGACCTGCACGAGCGCAGCCTACACGCGTCCGCGTGAACAGCCCACAGCGAGCGCCTAAGGCGGCGACCAAGGCAGACCGGCAGTCCTCGAAGGCGATCGGTGAGCGATCGTTGGCGCGCCGTTGGCGAGCGCGCGAGAATTCTCCCTTACTTGAGTGGCACAAGGGGGAGGCTTCACCATCCAAGGAGTGGGGTTTTGAACCCACAACCTCAAGCTCCAAGGCAAGTGTGCTAGCCACTTCACCTTTTCACTTGTGTTGTTCTTCTCTTCAAAAGAGCTCTACTTATTCTTTCAAGGGAGGACACAAACTACAAGGAAAGTGACACAAACTACAAGGAAAGTGACCTTTTCACCTTCAACTTTCCTTCTTTCAATTTGTGAGAGGAGTTTTCTATGCTCCAAGTTTGGAAGTTTTTGGTGGACGGATCTTCAACGACATGCTACATGCAACACACTTTTTTGCATGCATGTGTTGATTAACGACTCAAGTGGTGATTTCTTCTCGATTTCCGTGCATGCAAGAGGACTTCTTCTACGACGCTTCAATTGGAGTTCACTTTTGAAGGTAATCCGTTCTCTATTTGTAAGCACGTGCATACCATGGCCTCAGCGGAACCGTCTCATGTTCACTTCGATTTTGAGAATGATATGCATGATGTTAGTGAGGCACACCCTTTGGGTGGTGGTGTGGGTGATTCGCGACAGGCCGTTGCGCCTGATCGGGATGACAACATGACCGATGCCGAAGGGGGTGCGAGTCCAATAGATGATTATGGTTTGGTAGACACGGTAGAGTTTGGGCGTCTCACTTCAAGGGTAGTTGCACTTGAGCGCACTATAACAAATGTCAATACCAATCTCACAAACATGAGCACGCTTTTTACTGAATTTATGGCACGTTTTGCAAGTGGATCGGCGGCAAGTGGAGGGCCTATTCCGATAGTTATGCCTCCTCTTGTTCCAAATCCTATAGTAGAATCTATTGCACCATCTGCAACGCAGGAAGGGGCTATGTTGAAAAACGTGAAGCTGCCTGTGTTTAAGGGAGAGGAGCGCGATCGTAACAAGGATGCGGTCCATACATTTTTACACAAGTGGACGGACTTGCATCGCTTACGCCGCACTCCCGCTGCTGTTATGGTCACTGAGACGAGTCTCACACTTGAAGGTAAAGCCTACAAGTGGTGGATGAGTCTACCTATTGAAACTCGCCCTAAGACTTGGGAGGAGTTTGTGACAGCATTTAAAAAGGAGTTCTTACCACAAAACGAGAAAGATCGGAGTTGGACAGCCTGGGACAAGTGCAAGATGGAAGGTCTTACACTTAATCAGTATGTGTCCAAATACCGTGAAGTCATTCTCAAGCTAGATGGTTTGGACGACTTTCAAAAGGTTCGTGGGTTTGTTAGAGGCCTTGATAAAGAATATCAGGCAAAGGTTAAAACCCAATATCCTAAAACTTTGGAAGCGGCTATCCAAAGTGCCCTTATCTTTGATGACACTATGGATAAGAAGGGCATGGATAGACCGGCCAAATTCAATGGCTCGCAATTTAATGCTAATAAGCGTAAACTTGCCAGCAATTCTACTGAAAACACAAAGAAGTCTAAAGGGTCAAGTGGTCCGTTGTCTCCACAAGATTTTGAACGGGCCAAGAAGGAGAAACTATGTTATCATTGCTTAGGTAGTGATCATGAGAAGAAAAATTGTCCACAGTTGCCTCGCAAGAATAAGGATAAGGAGAAGGTCAAGGAGAAGGCTGTACACATGGTGCAAACACTTCCCTTGGATGCTGATCCTAAGTATTCTGCGGTAGAGGTTTCGCACACTGCCGAGATGCATGAGTGTAATCTCACTGCATCTATGTGGCAAGAGACAGTTGGACCACATGATTTGGTCCGTATGCATGGCTCCATTTATGGTCATCGAGTACGTATTCTCATTGATGATGGTGCCACGCACAATTTCTTGAACTATGCATTAGTTAAGAAATTAAAGTTGCCGGAGACAAAGAGTTCTCATCGTTATGTGGTGTCCACCATTCAGGGGGATGATCACGATGTGTGGGATACTCTAGTACGGCAAGTGCCTGTGTTTGTGCAAGAACACACTATGGTTCTTGACTTCCAAGTGATGAATATGTCTCGTGCGGATGTCATCTTAGGACGGGAGTGGTTGTATGGGTTAGGGTCATCCCTCAAAAGGAGTTATGAACATAATACGTTTACGTTTGAGGCCAATGGTAAGCATGTTTTACTTATTGGGGAACGTGATGTACCCCCAACACCACTCATATGTAATGCCGAACTCTCTTTTTTGGAGCATAGTAATCAAATAGAAGAAGTCTATTTTTGTTATTGTGTGTCTCAAACTAGTGGGTTTGATGTGCATGATGTTTCTTCTTCAAATGAATCTTCCTCAGCGATGCCTTCTTCCTCTTTACCTTCTTCTAAAATCTCTTTAAATAATCTTAAGCAACCAGTTAATGCTTTGTCTTTGCAACAACTGTTACAAGAATTTAAAGATATTTTTCCTAATGAATTACCAGAGGGTTTGCCACCCGAACGAGCTTTGCCTCATCGCATTGATGTCGTTCCGGGCACCAAACCAATTAGTAAGCCGTCGTACAGGCTTAGTGCGACTGAAGCAGCTGAGGTGGAACGTCAGCTTGCTGACTACCTTAGTAAGGGCTTCATTCGCCATAGTGCTTCACCATGGGCATCGCCCATTCTTTTGGTGAAGAAAAAGGATGGATCCATGCGTATGTGTGTGGATTATCGCTCCTTGAATGCGGTAACCATTAAGAACAAATACCCGCTACCTAAGATAGATGAGTTGTTTGATCAACTCAACGGTGCGAAGTATTTTTCTAAAATTGATTTACGTTCAGGATATCATCAAGTGCGTATTAACGCTGATGATATAACCAAGACTGCGTTCCGAACTCGCTTTGGACACTATGAGTTTTTGGTTATGCCGTTTGGGCTTACTAATGCCCCGGCAACGTTTATGACGCTTATGGATAGCGTACTAAGGCCGTACTTAGGCAAATTTGTCATTGTCTTTCTTGATGACATTTTGGTCTATAGTTCGACTTTAGAAGAGCATTTGGAACACTTACGAAAAGTTTTTCAGTTACTACGCGAGAATGCACTTTACGCGAAAGAAAGTAAGTGTGAATTTCTCAAGGATAGCATACAATACCTAGGTCATGTAATTTCTGCAGACGGAATTGCTATGGATGCTAGTAAGGTTGATGCTATTATGCGATGGCCAACACCTCGAAGTAAGGAAGAACTTCAAATCTTCTTGGGAATGGCAGGATTTTATCGCAAATATGTGAACGGTTATGCAAAGATTGCCGCTCCCATGACTGATCAATTGAAAGGTGCGGCAATTACCTTTCAATGGCGTGAGGAGCAACAACGTAGCTTTGATAAGCTTAAAGTTGCTTTGGCTACAGCTCCCATCTTGGCAATTGTGGATCCTCAAAAACCATTTGTGATTGAAAAGGATGCCAGTGCTAAGGCAGTGGGTGCGGTTCTCATTCAAGATGGTCATCCTGTTGCCTATGAGAGCAAGAAGCTCAATCGTGCTCAACAAAACTACTCAGCTTATGAGCGTGAGCTCTTTGCCATCATATATGCCTTACGAAAATGGCGACATTACTTATATGGTGCGCAATTCGAGCTTGTTTTTGATCACGAAAGCATAAAGTGGTTTATGAACCAAACAGATTTGCAGGGTCGAAAGGCCAGATGGGCTGAGATCCTTCAGGAGTATGATTGCAAGCTACGCTATCGCAAAGGACGTTACAATATTGTAGCTGATGCTTTGAGTCGTATGCCGGAGATTAATTCGCTGCTATTCACAGAGTTGAAAAGCGAATTGTTAGAATCTTTACGAGGCAAATGCAAGCAGGATTCAACATACTCAAAGGTGTGGAATCATGTTCAAATGAGGGGTCCCTCTCACTCAAACGGTAGTGTTTCCAGTTCTTCCACACATGGTTCTTCTTTATCACAAGATGAACTACAGCGATGGAAAAACTTTTCCATCGATGATGGATACTTACTCCACAAGGGGAGAGTTTGTGTTCCATTGGACTTAGACACTAGGCGCCAAATTCTTTTTGAGTGTCATGATAGTCCAAGTGCAGGTCATGCGGGCATTCGCAAAACGTATGCTCTCGTAAGAAAGCATTTCTATTGGCCTGGACTTCACAAGGATGTTACTGACTATGTTTTGCAGTGTCAGAAGTGTCAAGTGAACAAAGCAGAACGTCTTAAAGCTGGCGGGTTACTGCATCCATTAGAGATTCCTGACGGCAAGTGGGAAAGTATATCTATGGATTTTATAACGGGCTTGCCCACAACGAATCGTGGACATGATGCCATTTGGGTAATCGTGGATCGATTAACCAAGCTTTGTCGGTTTGTGCCTACTAAGAAAACAGTTACAACTCCAGAATTGGGACGCCTTTTCGTGGAGAATGTTTACCGACTTTATGGCTTACCATCCAATATTGTCAGTGATCGCGATCGCAAGTTTAACAGCCATTTTTGGCGAGCAGTATTCAGTAAGTTGGGTACTATGTTGAACCTTAGTACAGCTGATCATCCGCAGACAGATGGTCAGACTGAACGGGTTAATCAAGTGCTGGAAGATATGCTTCGGGCATATGTCAGCAAAAAACAATCTGATTGGGAGTCTTATTTGCCTATTCTTGAGTTTGCTTACAATAGTGCAAAGCATGTCTCGACAGGCTTTAGCCCTTTCATGTTGATGTATGGTTTTCAGCCACGTTCACCAGTGTCGGTGGGACTGGCGAATGAGAAAATCAGTCAGGTTAAGGATTTTATCCAAGACCATATGGATATGTTGCGCCTTGCACGATTAAATGTTCGTCAAGCACAAGATCGTTACAAGAAGTTTGCGGACCAGAAACGTAGGCCACTTCACTTTCAAGAAGGTGATTGGGTGTTTCTGAAGGTACCAGAAAACTCCACCAGTTTAAAAACGGGTCCCGTACCAAAATTGTCGCCCCGATTTTGTGGACCATTTAAGATACTCAAGAAGGTGGGCCCAGTAGCCTATAAACTTGAGTTACCAGCACATTCCAAGGTTCATCCCATCTTTCACATAAGCCGTTTGAGGAAACGCCTTATGGGTCATGAAAGCCCAGTGGATGATTCTTTCTTGGTAGAATATGTGGAACCCCCAATACTGCCTCATGAACCAGAAAGAGTATTGGATTATCACATGTTACGTACTCGCCACCAAGTTCGGAAACAAGCTCTTATCAAGTGGAAGGACCGTCCAGAGGAAGGCTCCACTTGGGAAAACATTAGTGTGATGAGGAAACGTTTTCCCACTTTTGTTTTCGAGGATGAAAACTCTTTTCGAAGGGGGGAGTAATGTCAGGACTATGGTCCTACGGAAGTCGAACCCTAGCATAAGTTAATAGCTTTCGGAGTCTCGAGAGTATTATTAGTGCTAGCGGGGTTCAGGGGTTAATGGGCGTTAGGGTTTGGTCGATGTGTGTACACATCTAAGTTAGCACGGCTCTTAAGTAAGATGGGCGGTCGGGCTAGGAGGTGTGGACACAGGCCAGGGTTTTGGTATAAAACCCAACGAGAAACCCTAACTCGTCATTATGTGGTTGGGAGGTGAACCGACTTCCACCCTCTCTTCTTCTCCACGCCTAGGCTATGGCGGCTTGAGGAAGACGCAGCCGTAGCGGAGGCGTTACAGCTACTGTTAACTTTTGTCCAGTGAATCAAGTTAAGGGATGATAAATTAAAAATCTAAAAAATTGAAATCCCCATGAAGGACTGTTCAGATGGAGAAAATTAGTCTGATGATGGACCATTATTGTGTTAAAGATATGAATGAGATAATTTTGAATGAATTGTTAACTAATAATACGTTCTATATGAGTATCTTTATCCCTTAACTCTGTGGAGAGCTGAGAACCCCGAAATTAGTTGAATCAAAAATCGGATTGAATTATAAATAAAGAGACTTAACAAGAATTTTTGTATTGATAGGAACATGGATCGAGGTCGTCGTGGTAGAAATGTTAACCCCCAACTCGATGAAGAAGAGCTCGACCTGGATGTTCGTAAAACTCTTCATAGTTTGCAGCTTGGACCTTTCAAGGGTTAAGGAGAAAACTTGAGCGAGGCTGTGGAGAAGTGGATCGAATCAATGGAAGAATACTTCGATGTCAACGGGTACAATGAGAAGAGCAAAATGGCTCTTGCAAGGCTGAAGATAGTGGAGACAGCTAGAGTGGCGTGGAGAAACCACTGCGAGACAAACCGTCTCGACCGAAATACCCAAACCTGGACCGATCTCAAGGCTTACCTCAGAAAGAGGTTTTGTCCCCCAGGCTTTCTTGAAACTAAGATGAATGAGTTCTTGGAACTAAAGCAGGAAAATCGGATAATTGAAGAGTACCATCAAGCTTTTGTCCTTCTCCTTAAATATTCCCTTGCTACACGAGATGTCCTTCATTGACTCTCCGTCAGCAGTTGCAACTTTATTAGTTAGGTCTCCACGACCTTAATCACAAGACGGTCAAAATGCTTCCCCAGCATTCTTGACATAAAACAGCCATTTACAAACAATTTACAAATACAGTTTCTATAATCATACTCTTGTCTTTCCACATTATCCCTCATCAATCCACATTACTTATTCCACATTTCATTCATATGTGTACTCATTCTTATCCAATCACATCATTTTCCATCTCATCACCTCAGATTCATTCACATCACATATCATTTATTCACATCCCAATTCACATGCCATCACTTCTCATCTATTCACTCATATCGACGTCACATCATTTCACATACACATTTGCATTCATTATTCCACATACACATCCACATTCGTACTTCCACATCCACATCCGCATTCATATATACATATCCATATCCACATCCACATTCACATCCACATCCACATCCATATATCCATTTCCACATCCACATTCATACATCCACATCCACATCTACATCCACATTCATACATCCACATCCACATTCATACATCCACATCCATTTCCACATCCACACATCCACATTCACATTGATACATCCACATTCATATCTACATCCATACATCCACATTCACATCTACATCCATACATCCACATTCATATCTACATCCATACATCCATTTTCTCATCCACATACATACATCCACATCCACATCCATACATTCACATTCATACATCTACATCCATACATTCACATCCATATCTACATCCATTCTTCGATCATTTTCATTTATCTGATTTATCTCACATCCTCATATCTATTTATAGAATACAAGAGAGTTCTTATTTTTAATATAAGATTTCTTTATGTATCTATTTATGCATAAATTCCATTTTAAGGAGAATAATACTTTCGAAATAAAAATCAATCTTTTATGCATCTTCCTATGCATAAATTCATTTTAAATGAGAATGACACTTTTGAATTCAAATTTAATCTTTTATGCTTCTTCTTATGCCTAAAATCAAAATTGATGAAAATAACTCTTTTGAACTAAAAATAGATTTCTTTATGCATCTTTCTATGCATAAAATCAAAATTGATGAGAATAACACTTGGATTAAAAATAAATTCTTTATGCATCTTTCCATGCATAAATCCAATTTAGTAGAAATTACACTTTTAGAATAAAAGAATTTCTCTTATGCATAAAATATTTATGATGAAAATCACACTTTTAATATAAAAAAATATATCTTTTATGCATACAAATCATTTATGATGAAAATCACTCTTTTTAATACAAAAAGAATTTTTTTTGTGCATCTAATTTATGCATAAAATCATTTATGATAAAAATCACACTTTTAATATAAAAAAATATCTTTTATGCATACGTTTATGCATACAAATCATTTATGATGAAAATCACTCTTTTAATATAAAAAGAATTTCTTTTATGCATCTAATTTATGCATAAAATCATTTATGATAAAAATCACGCTTTTAATATAAAATAATTTCTTTTATGCATCTAATTTATGCATAAAATCATTTATGATGAAAATCACACTTTTAATATAGAATAATTTCTTTTATGCATCTAATTTATGCGTAGAATCATTTATGATGAAAATCACACTTTTAGTATAAACAAAATATCTTTTATGCATAAAAATCAATTATGATAAAAGTAACACTTTTATAATAAAAAAATAATCTTTTATGCATACTTTTATGCATGAAAATCAAATACGATAAAAGTAACACTTTTATAATTAAAAAAAATCTTTTATGCATACTTCTATGCATGAAAATCAAATATGATAAAAGTAATACTTTTATAATAAAAAAAATCTTTTAAGCATACTTCTATGCATGAAAATCAAATGAGATAAAAGTAACACTTTTATAATTAAAAAATAATCTTTTATGCATACTTTTATGCATGAAAATCAAATGTGATAAAAGTAACACTTTTATAATAAAAATAATAATCTTTTATGCATACAAATCCATTTTGATGAAAGTAATACTTTCATAATAAAAGAAAATTATTCCTTTGTAAAGTAACACTTTCATAATAAAAGAAAATTATTCTTTTGTGCATAAAAATCTATTTTGATGAAAGTAACACTTTCATATTAAAAGAAAATTATTCCTTTATGCATAAAAATAATAATAATCAATATGAATCTTCTATGCATGAAAATGACACTTTTAGAGTATAGAATTGATAGGAATTACTCTTTTAGTATAATAAAAGATAATTCTTATTTCCAAAAATTTTGCCATAACCTCCTTTGTATGGTTGACCATTTTTCAAATTTTTCTACTTGATTTTGTCTTAAAAATTAACTCTAACTGATTTAAAGTAATCTATACTAATCAAAATTCACTTATAAAAGAGAAAATATTATAAAAAGTTTAATTCCAACAATTATCACTTAACTAGGATAAAGAAGGGTTGATTCTAAGAAGAGAGGGGAAAAGCCTTTCGATCAAGGCATAGGATCCATTTATCACTTCAAACAATCATAAACATTAAAATTAATAAAGAAAATTACAAGAATCTCTACTTACATAATTTCTTGGAGCTTTCCTTTGGCTTGATGGTTTGAGGGTTCAACTCTTGTTTGTAACAAGAGTGGCCACCAATCTTCTAGAAGAAGGAAGGTCAAAAACTAATGAATTATGAATACAATTCACTGTTTTTGGCCCTTGGGAGAGACATGGTAACAATGCAAAAACACTATTGAGTTTCAACAAAGGGGAAGGCTTCTGTTTATAGAAAAAAAAATGAGCTTCTAACCAAGCCAGATGATTCTAGAATTTTTCAGATCAGTTTGGTCAATTTTTGACCATTTTTGGGTCAGTTTTGCTCACTTTTTGGATCTAGTTGAAACAGGAGAGAGAAGAGATAAAGATATCTCATTATTTGGGAGTTTAAAACTCATTCAAGAATGTGAAATAGGTGCCTCCTTCATGAGGAAAATTCCCCCATGCAGAGGTGTCAAAAATACATCATTACTTCCAAATATCTCTCTTTTTTAACTATTAACCTTGTCCTTAGTCAACTCTTCATCTTATGTGAGTATTTACTCATTTTTGGGCTGTCAGGAGTTCATTTAGCTTAAGGTCCTCAACTTAGTTCATTTGCTAGAGTCCTTATAGGGGGTGCTGGGTGCTCGGGCTCTGGGTCGCCGAATATACCCACACGTGCATCGTGGAAGATATTGGAACAAGGAGTAAGAGTTGTTTTCTGAAACCGGGCATGGATCTGGTTGACTGACCTTGCTAGTCCTCAACGGATGAGTCCATAGCTCTTTTATATGGATCTGTTGGTTGATCTTGCTGATCTTCAACGGAGATTCCATCTTGATTTTTATAAGTGATTATATTGCCGAGTACTATGAGCTAGGAACTATGGAAAAGACCCCTGAGTGGATAGGTGGTGAGCGTTCTGGTTGCCAATGATGCCCTAGATACTCTAGTGAAGGAATGATGAGAAATTAAGATTCAACCGGATATTTTAGAGGATTGTGATCAGTGATATAATGGTTTCATTAAAAGATTGTTTTAAAGATAGCTGATGCTGCTGAGAAAAAGGCAATTTCATATTGGGTGTGTAAGTGGTGTGACTAGTTTTGTGTTTGCATGAACTTTTGGCTAGGGGGCCTAGGAACTCTTTTCCCTGGTACCCGGGACAAAACCTAACCAAATTCTAAATTGGATCCCATCACTACAGTGGTTGGGTGGTTGGCTAACCCATGGGACTGGATGGGGTTAGGTTGGACTGATGGATCCGTAAATCGAGACTCAATTTCTGTTTAGTTCGATAGATGAAGTAAATCCCAGACAAAAATTGTTCAATGGAAAAAGAATCAACGGCTATGCCTCTTGATGAGGAAAAAAGCGTTGGTCTCTATGATCCAAGTGCAATCTGTCCCTTGATCTGACATTTGATTTTCATGCATAAAAGTATGCATAAAAGTATGCATAAAAGTATGTATAAAAGATTATTTTTTTATTATAAAAGTGTTACTTTTATCACATTTGATTTTCATGCATAGAAGTATGCTTAAAAGATTTTTTTTATTATAAAAGTATTACTTTTATCTCATTTGATTTTCATGCATAGAAGTATGCTTAAAAGATTTTGTTTATACTAAAAGTATTACTTTTATCACATTTGATTTTCATGCATAGAAGTATACATAAAAGATTATTTTTTTATTATAAAAGTGTTACTTTTATCACATTTGATTTTCGTGCATAGAAGTATGCTTAAAAGATTTTTTTAATTATAAAAGTGTTACTTTTATTGTATTTGATTTTCATGCATAGAAGTATGCATAAAAGATTATTGTTTTATTATAAAAGTGTTACTTTTATCATAATTGATTTTTATGCATAAATGGGTGCATAAAAGATATTTTGTTTATACTAAAAGTGTGATTTTTATCATAAATGATTTTACGCATAAATTAGATGCATAAAAGAAATTGTTTTATATTAAAAGTGTGATTTTCATCATAAATGATTTTATGCATAAATTAGATGCATAAAAGAAATTATTTTATATTAAAAGCGTGATTCTCATCATAAATGATTTTATGCATAAATTAGATGCATAAAAGAAATTCTCTTTATATTAAAAGAGTGATTTTCATCATAAATGATTTGTATGCATAAACATATGCATAAAAGATATATTTTTTATATTAAAAGTGTGATTTTTATCATAAATGATTTTATGCATAAATTAGATGCGTAAAAGAAATTCTTTTTATAATAAAAAGAGTGATTTTCATCATAAATGATTTGTATGCATAAACATATGCATAAAAGATATATTTTTTTACATTAAAAGTGTGATTTTCATCATAAATATTTTATGTATAAGAGAAATTCTTTTATTCTAAAAGTGTAATTCCTACTAAATTGAATTTATGCATGGAAAGATGCATAAAGAATTTATTTTTAATCCAAAAGTGTTATTCTCATCAATTTTGATTTTATGCATAGAAAGATGCATAAAGAAATCTATTTTTAGTTCAAAAGAGTTATTTTCATCAATTTTGATTTTAGGCATAAGAAGCATAAAAGATTGAATTTGAATTCAAAAATGTCATTCTCATTTAAAATGAATTTATGCATAGGAAGATGCATAAAAGATTGATTTTTATTTCGAAAGTATTATTCTCCTTAAAATGGAATTTATGCATAAATAGATGCGTAAAGAAATCTTATATCAAAAATAAGAATTCTCTTGTATCCTCATATCTATAAATAGATATGAGGATGTGAGATAAATCAGATGGATGTAGATGTATGAATGTGAATGTATGGATGTAGATGTATGAATGTGAATGTATGGATGTGGACGTGGATGTATGTATGTGGATGAGAAAATGGATGTATGGATGTAGATATGAATGTGAATGTATGGATGTATGGATGTAGATGTGAATGTGGATGTATCAATGTGAATGTGGATGTGTGGATGTGGAAATGGAAGTGTGGATGGATGTGGATGTATGAATGTGGATGTGGATGTATGATTGTGGATGTAGATGTGGATGTGGATGTATGAATGTGGATGTGGAAATGGATGTATGGATGTGGATGTGGATGTGGATGTGGATGTGAATATGGATATGTATGTATGAATGCGGATGTGGATGTGGATGTATGGATGTGAAAGTACGAATGTGGATGTGTATGTGGAATAATGAATGCAAATGTGTATGTGAAATGATGTGACGTCGATATGAGTGAATAGATGAGAAGTGATGGCATGTGAATTGGGATGTGAATAAATAATATGTGATGTGAATGAATCTGAGGTGATGAGATGGAAAATGATGTGATTGGATAAGAATGAGTACACATATGAATGGAATGTGGAATAAGTAATGTGGATTGATGAGAGATAATGTGGAAAGACGAGAGTTCATTAAAGAAACTATATTTGTAAATTAGTTGTAAATGACTGTTTTATGTCAAGAATGCTGGGGAAGCATTTTGACCGTCTTGTGATTAAGGCCGTGGAGACCTAACTGATAAAGTTGCAACTGCTGACGGAGAGTCAATGGAGGATGTCTCGCGTAGCAAGGTCGACCGAGATCTTGACCAGCCTCAGTTCGATTTAAATGGTGAGCTTCCGGTACGGTGGATGAGGGACCAAGGAAGCGGCCTATGAGTGAAGCGCTAGGTGACCTGCGAAGGATCCTAGAGGGTGCTGACCATACGGTGCTCGGGCTCTGGGTCGCCAAAGATACCCACACGTGCATCGTGGAAGATATTGGAACAAGGAGTAAGAGTTGTTTTCTGAAACCGGGCATGGATCTGGTTGACTGACCTTGCTAGTCCTCAACGGATGAGTCCATGGCTCTTTTATATGGATCTGTTGGTTGATCTTGCTGATCTTCAACAGAGATTCCATCTTTATTTTTATAAGTGATTATATTGCCGAGTACTATGAGCTAAGAACTATGGAAAAGGCCCCTGAGTGGACAGGTGCTGAGCGTTCTGGTTGCCAATGATGCCCTAGATACTCTGGTGAAGGAATGATCGGAAATTAAGATTCAACCGGATATTTTGGAGGATTGTGACCAGTGATATAATGGTTTCATTAAAAGATTGTTTTAAAGATAGCTGATGCTGCTGAGAAAAAGGCAATTTCATACTGGGTTTGTAAGTGGTGTGACTAGTTTTGTGTTTGCATGAACTTCCGGCTAGGGGGCCTGGGAACTCTTTTCCCTGGTACCCAGGACAAAACCTAGCCAAATTCTAAATTGGATCCCATCACTACAGTGGTTGGGTGGTTGGCTAACCCATGGGACTGGATGGGGTTAGGCTGGACTGATGGATCCGTAAATCGAGCCTCAATTTCTGTTTAGTTCGATAGATGAAGTAAATCCTGGACAAAAATTGTTCTATGGAAAAAGAATCAATGGCTATGCCTCTCGATGAGGAAAAAAGCGTTTGTCTCTATGGTCTAAGTGCAATCTGTCCCTTGATCTGACTATGGAACTTACGAGTTCGATCAGATCAGTTCAGTTAGTTAAGGCTTTTGACTACGTTAGGGAAAAGATATCCTGGTGGAATCACCCGTGCTTTCCGAGCAAAGGAAGCTTTTCCGAGTTTGGTTTTGGAAAGACCGACGGATTAGTCTCTTGTCCGGATATCCGTGGGCGAGGCCCCGAGTGTGGGACCCTGCCCTGTGCAAGAAGTGCTACTTCCGTTGCTAGCACCTAGAATCCGTTGCACGGTGGGGACGGGGGACCTTACAGTTGGTATCAGAGCTAAGTTGGCTAATGAGGATCAACCAAGAAGCCAAATATGTCAAAACTTTATCAAGAAGCACTAAAAGGTTATAATTGTGTGATAAAATTCATACAATTTGATATTCAAACTGAAATTCGTAAATTGGTAATTGGGTCTTCAGATGGAAGTACGGCAATTGTATGGAATCCCTGACTTGCTTGAGGCCTAGACATGATGGTATTTACCTTATAGTTCCAAGAACCATGACTACCCGTATATACCAAGGGTATAACTACAGCTCTTTACTAACAGTATATACGAGTAAATCTAAGACTTGAAATTATAAGCATTAATGCTATCCAGTTGATGAATTCAAATGTGATTGATATGATTTTTAAATTCTGGTTGAAAACTGATGAGTTGATTTGGATTCTGATTGAAAAAAATGATGATTCCTGAAATTTGGTTGAAATGTAATAAGCTGAACGAAACCACAATGAGGATGAATGGGACGAGTCCCTGTGAGGATGTTCTTAATTGGAATGATGTTAATGACTTCAGCCAATCACTATGAGATTAGTGGATTGTGTTGGCAGATTGCTACTGTTAACTTTTGTCCAGTGAATCAAGTTAAGGGATGATAAATTAAAAATCTAAAAAATTGAAATCCCCATGAAGGACTGTTCAGATGGAGAAAATTAGTCTGATGATGGACCATTATTGTGTTAAAGATATGAATGAGATAATTTTGAATGAATTGTTAACTAATAATACGTTCTATATGAGTATCTTTATCCCTTGACTCTGTGGAGAGCCGAGAACCCCGGAATCAGTTGAATCAAAAATCGGATTGAATCATAAATAAAGAGACTTAACAAGAATTTTCGTATTGATAAGAACATGGATCGAGGTCGTCGTGATAGAAATGTTAACCCCTAACTCGATGAAGAAGAGCTCGACCTGGATGTTCATAAAACTCTTCATAGTTCGCAGCCTGGACCTTTCAAGGGTGAAGGAGAAAACTTGAGCGAGGCTGTGGAGAAGTGGATCGAATCAATGGAAGAATACTTCGATGCCAACGGGTACAATGAGAAGAGCAAAATGGCTCTTGCAAGGCTGAAGATAGTGGAGACAGCTAGAGTGGCATGGAGAAACCACTGCGAGACAAACCGTCTCGACCGAAATACCCAAACCTGGACCGATCTCAAGGCTTACCTCAGAAAGAGGTTTTGTCCCCCAGGCTTTCTTGAAACTAAGATGAATGAGTTCTTGGAACTAAAGCAGGAAAACCGGATAATTGAAGAGTACCATCAGGCTTTTGCCCTTATCCTTAAATATTCCCCTCAATTGGATGAAGAGCAGCTGATGGCCAAGTTCATTCGGGGAATGAACGAGCCATTGGATACTTTAGTCAAGAATGCCAAACCTATTTCCCTGGCCGATGCAATTCGGATGGCAAAGGATTTCGCCAAAGCCTTTGATGTCAAAGTCCCGCCAAAGCCAGCGCCATCACCTTTCAAAAGGTTTTTATTCCCAGAAGATGATTCCAAACTTCCTCCGCCTAAGAGATATCAGGGTCAAACCCAGGATATGAGAAGTTCCAGAATGAAAGAAATGTCCTTTTCCCGAAACTCAATCCCCTGGATTTCAACTTCAGAAGTTCCACCCTTGAACATGAGAGTGAAATGCTATAACTGTCAAGGGTTTGGACATCGCAGCATGGATTGCCCAACTTCTTTTGGATCAAGGTTTTCAGGGCAGGAAAATGAGGGATCAATATTCCAAACTCCAGCCCCTTCCGTCCAGAGTAATCAGGGTTCTATCCGCCAAAATCAGGGAAACCCCAGAGGTAGACCCTCTATCCAACCTACAGTTTCAACCCAAAGTGATGCAAGACCTCCAACTCAGAATAGGGGAAGTCAAAGAGAGTTGTTCCCAAATCAGCCGTCCACTTCCAAGGCAGTAACACTGGAAGTGATTGAAGAAGAAGAAGAAGAAGATGAAAGAGATCATACTCCACCTCTGTGAGATGAGGACAGCTCGCGTTTTTTAAGTGGGGTAGAATGTAAGATTCCTCCCCCAGCCTCTCAGGATGTCCAGTATCTTCCCCTGTAGTCAAATCCCTCTTCAGAAATATAGAAGATCTTGTTTCTACCAGTTTTGGCCTAGAAAGAGAAAATCTTCTAGAGAGTGGTAATTCAGTTTTTAAATATTTTTGGATAGAAAAATCTCTCATCTTATTAAAATAAGTTCCCCTGAAACAGAAGTTCAAAAAAATTTTCAGAAGATGCATTAGAAATTAAGTATAATCTGTTCAAGAGGCATTATCCTGGAGATGAAGATTTTTTCAAAATTTTAAATTAAGGTTCTTATGGACCAATAAGATTCATCCAAATATGTGGAGGAGATAAATGGAAGAAATAAAGAAAACCCCCCAAAAATGAGTAAATACTCACATAAGATGAAGAGTTGACTAAGGACAAGGTTAATAGTTAAAAAAGAGAGATATTTGGAAGTAATGATGTATTTTTGACACCTCTGTATGGGGGAATCCCCCTCATGAAGGAGGCGCCTATTTCACATGCTTGAATGAGTTTTAAACTCCCAAATAATGAGATATTTTTATCTCTCCTCTCTCCTGTTTCAACTAGATCCAAAAAGTGAGCAAAATTGACCCAAAAATGGTCAAAAATTGACCAAACTGATCTAAAAAATTCTAGAATTAGTTGGCTTAGTTAGAAGCTCATTTTTTTTCTATAAATAGAAGCCTTTCCCTTTGTTGAAACTCAATAGTGTTTTTGCATTGTTACCATGTCTCTCCCAAGTGCCAAAAACAGTGAATTGTATTCATAATTCATTAGTTTTTGACCTTCCTTCTTCTAGAAGATTGGTGGCCACTCTTGTTACAAACAAGAGTTGAACCCTCAAACCATCAAGCCAAAGGAAAGCTCCAAGAAATTATGTAAGTAGAGATTCTTGTAATTTTCTTTATTAATTTTAATGTTTATGATTGTTTGAAGTGATAAATGGATGCTATGCCTTGAGATCGAGAGGCTTTTCCCCTCTCTCTTCTTAGAATCAACCCTTCTTTATCCTAGTTAAGTGATAATTGTTGGAATTAAACTTTTTATAATGTTTTCTCTTTTATAAGTGAATTTTGATTAGTATAGATTACTTTAAATCAATTAGAGTTAATTTTTAAGACGAAATCAAGTAGGAAAATTTGAAAAATGGTCAGCCATATAAAGGAGGTTATGGCAAAATTTTTGGAAATAATAATTATCTTTTATTATGCTAAAAGAGTAATTCCTATCAATTCTATACTCTAAAAGTGTCATTTTCATGCATAGAAGATTCATATTGTTTTTTATTATTTTTATGCATAAAGGAATAATTTTCTTTTATTATGAAAGTGTTACTTTCATCAAAATAGATTTTTATGCACAAAGGAATAATTTTCTTTTATTATGAAAGTGTTACTTTCATCAAAATAGATTTTTATGCATAAAGGAATAATTTTCTTTTATTATGAGAGTGTTACTTTCATCAAAATAGATTTTTATGCACAAAGGAATAATTTTCTTTTATTATGAAAGTGTTACTCTCATCAAAATAGATGTTTATGCACAAAGGAATAATTTTCTTTTATTATGAAAGTGTTACTTTCATCAAAATGGATTTGTATGCATAAAAGATTATTTTTTTATTATAAAAGTGTTACTTTTATCACATTTGATTTTCATGCATAAAAGTGTGCATAAAAGATTATTTTTTTATTATAAAAGTGTTACTTTTATCACATTTGATTTTCATGAATAGAAGTATGCATAAAAGATTTTTTTTTTATTATAAAAGTGTTACTTTTATCATATTTGATTTTCATGCATAGAAGTATGCATAAAAGATTATTTTTTTATTATAAAAGTGTTACTTTTATCGTATTTGATTTTCATGCATAGAAGTATGCATAAAAGATTATTTTTTATTATAAAAGTGTTACTTTTATCGTAATTGATTTTAATGCATAAATGGATGCATAAAAGATATTTTTTTATACTAAAAGTGTGATTATTATCATAAATGATTTTACGCATAAATTAGATGCATAAAAGAAATTATTCTATATTAAAAGTGTGATTTTTATCATAAATAATTTTATGCATAAAAGAAATTATTTTATATTAAAAGTGTGATTTTCATCATAAATGATTTTATGCATAAATTAGATGCATAAAAGAAATTCCTTTTATATTAAAAGAGTGATTTTCATCATAAATGATTTGTATGCATATACATATGCATAAAAGATATTTTTTTTATATTGAAAGTGTGATTTTTATCACAAAAGATTTTATGCACATGCACATCTGCATCTATGTCATCAACCATACCATCATCTTTGTTTTTGTACCAACTCATCAAACACCACATCTCTATAAATGAGCACCTGTTTAGTTTCCAGATTGTAACATTTGTAAGCCTTTCTATATTGTGTAACCAATGAACATGCACTTGTTAGCCTTTGAGTCCAACTTCCTTCTCTTCTCATCTGGCACGTGTACATAGGTAATACATCCAAAAACTTTGAGATGCCTAATGTTTGGCCTAAAATCTGTCATCCTCATCTGTTATATGCACATTATGTGTGCATATACTAGGAGGCTAACCCACATTAGGCTTGTGAGCATGGGAGCATGGGAACAAGCTCTAGTGGAACATGGGTTAGGACTAACCTTAAAGGTTAAGGTTAGGGTAAGGCATCCAAGGGTCACACATGGGAAATGGAGAGTCAAGAGTCACTTGAGGTCCCTCTGGAAGCTTGGGATTGTGAGGCCAAGGCTATGTTATGCTCTCTTGTGTAGAGGATCATATCTACTCACTTACCATTTCACACTATAGCTACATGCTATTGGATTGCAGTTATACCTCTTGATGGTATGGGACATCAAGGTAGAGGTATGATGTATTTCATTATTATTCATGTGTGCATCCCCCCTTGGGCTCAAGGGTGGTCGGGTGGTTGAGTTTATGCCTGCTTTATGCATGTTTATGCATAACAATTATCTAGAGAGATCTTAGGGTTTTAACAGTGGTATCAGAGCAATCTCTAGTTAATTGTTGTTGATTTTTTTTAATTATAATTTTTGGTATTTTTTTAAGTAAATTTTAATATTTACTAATAAAAATATTATTTTGTTGATTTGTGTTTATGATTTGCACGTGGATCATCGATATGGCGATTGGAACGTGTGTTACTACTATTCAATGGACGAATCCATGTTGCGGGGGAATTCCATGAGTTTAATGCTATTTTTTCCTATTTTTAGTAGTTTAAAATAAGCATTAATGGATTTTTTTACAAAAATACCACATAATTTATTATGGATATTTTTGATAGAATGGATTCCCTAAATTTCTAGAATTTTCATGAATTTTTTCCTAATTTTTTAAGAAAAATTTTGAGCATTTTTATGATTAAAATGTATTTTTTATACATTTTTGCGAGTTTTTTCGTGGGTATGTGATCACATTTCTGCCAATTTTCTGCTGAAATTCAGCATAGGGGACAGCATGTTGATGCATGAAATGCTCTCCCATGTGCGTGGGACCCTCTCCGCCTCTCAATTCTAATTTTCCCATGTGAATTTCTCTTAAAAGGGATTTTTTAATTAAACATTAATCATAATTAATGTTAATTATGATTAAGTAAAGTTTAATTAAAAAACTTTAATCAAAAGATTAGTGTTAACCTCTCTGTTAACAGAGAGAGAAAGAGAGAGAAGGAGGAAGAATTGAGTGGAAAAATGGAGAGGAGAGGAGATGAAGATTCCTCTCTCCCACTCCTCTTTTGCGCACAGGGGGAGGGGGGCTGTGCGCAGCAGCCGCCGCCACCAGCGGAAAAAAAAGCCCCCCCCCCCTAAAAAATCAAAATCTATAAGCTTAATAAAGCTTATTAATATTTTTTTAATGAGTTTTTTATTTAAAAAAAAGCTTTTGAAAATGTTTAAAAAAAAAGCCTAGAAAAATAGAGAAAAATTTGACATTTGGAAAAAAAATCTTAGGAAATTTTTGAATTTTTTTTCTCTTAAAATTTTTTGGCTTTTCATCTTCCGGAAAACTCTTGGCTTTCCGCATTCCCGGGAAACCTTTTGGCTTTCCGAATTCTGGAAAAACTTTTGACCTTCCGTATTCCGGAAACTTTTGACCTTTCACATTCCGATTTTTTTTTTTGTCTTTTCATTTTCCCAAAACTTTTGGCTTTCCGTATTCCAGGAAAACCGTTGGGATCCCGAAATTTTTTGATTATTTGTATTCTAAATGCGTTTGGGGTTAATTAAAAATTTTAAAAAATTCTTAAAAATTAGTGAAAATTTAGACAAAGGTTATTTTAAATTTTGAGAAAATGTGGGGTTGGTGTTTGGCATGTGGTGTGTCCATTCGAGCACCCATGACCATTCAAATTCCTTTAAAAATATATTTTTTAACCCAAAAAATTAAAAAATCCATTAAAATTGTAAATTTTTATTGGATTTGAGAATTGTCGGGTAGAATTGGAAATTTCGTGAACGATGGGATTCTCAAGAAAAATTAGGAATATTCTAGAAATTATTTTTAAAAATCCTAAAATTTGGTATTTATAAAATATCAATGGTACTTTGGCAAATTAAATTGCTAAAAAATTTGTGGAAAAATATAGGTTTGGAATGCCATCAGATTGGTTTGATGGAATTCAAAATTATTTTATTTTGAGGCCCTATAAAATTAGGAAAATTTTAGAAAAAATCATGATAATTATTTTTCTCAAGAATTCAATATTTTTTAGGGCTATTTAATGTTGAAGTATGTTTTCTCGTACTGACATTAGAGGGTGGAATTAGGTATCCTCAGGGTGGTGACTAAGGTGGGGTACACCTTCTTGACTGCTTTTAGCAAAATAGTCGCTGCATCATCTTCATCCATTCTTGCATTCACTGATGCAAGTTGAGCCATAAGGGCCTTCAAGAAGTGAGAGATGAAGGCTCCAAAGCCGTCTCCCTCTTTGAGTTCCAAGCTGAAAAAATCAATTTTGAGTGAGATCTTGGAATTCTTACCACGAGCTCCATAGAGCTTATCAAGCTCATCCCATTTCTCCTTTGCAGTTGGAAGCTGGTCCACATGGTGAATGAGAGCCTCATCAAGATGAAGCATGATGATGGCTTGTGCCCCAAAACTAGTCTTCCTAGTTTTACTAGCTCTATGTACATCAAATCTTCATGACCGGCGTTACACAAGCTATAAGCTCGGTCATCCCATGTCTTATTTACAATTAGCACGTTACAAAAAGATGAGTTACAAAAGGCGTAGTAGCCGTGCGAAGGTCACGTTAACTGAAGTGGTTAACACCATTGTTCTATGAGTTATTCTTGTTCACTTCTTACTTGATAGGGTCCTCCCAGTGCATAGAGTACACTCATGTCATCGTGTCTTTGTGGGGTTTCTCCAGTGAGAATGAAGGAGTCTTGTCCCAAATGATACAAATCTCGCATAGCAGATAAGTCCTCATGAGAGGCCACTGAAACTGCAGCCACATAAGGTCTCCTAGATAATGCATCAGCCACTACATTTTTCTTTCCCGGAGTATGCACAATCTGAAAATGAAACATGGAAAGAAAGTTTGCCATTCTCATCTGCTTCTCTGAAAGCATGGAAAGAAAGTTTGCCATTCTCATCTGCTTCTCTGAAAGCTTTGTTTGAGATAGAAAGTATCTCAAGCTTTGATGATCTATCTTGACTACAAATTCAGCCCCAAGAAGATAATGTTTCCATATCTTTAAGGCATGTCCATCCATCCATTCATTCACATCCATCTGATTCACATCACATCTATTCACCTCACATCTCATCACCTCAATTCACATCCCATCCATCCATCCATTCATTCACATCTATCTAATTCACATCACATCTATTCACCTCGCATCTCATCACCTCTATTCACATCACATCCATCCATCCATCCATTCATTCACATCCATTTGATTCACATCACATCTATTCACCTCACATCTCATCATCTCTATTCACATCACATCCATCCATCCATCCATTCATTCACATCCATCTGATTCACATCACCTCTATTCACCTCATATCTCATCACCTCTATTCACATCACATCCATCCATCCATTCATTCACATCTCTTTCATAGAATTTAAACATAGAATTTAAGAGAATTCTAATTTTGATATAAAGATTCTTTACACATATATTTATGCATAAAAATCAACTTCATCAGTGGGAATAACATTTTTATAAAAATCCTTTAATGTATCTATTTATGCATAAAAATCAACTTTAATGAGAATAACACTTTTGAAATAAAAATAAATCCTTTATTTATCTTTCTATGCATAAAATCAATTTTAATGAGAATAATACTTTTGAAATAAAAATAAATCCTTTATGCATCTTTCTATGCATAAAATCAATTTTAATGAGAATAACACTTTTGAAATAAAAATAAATCCTTTATGCATCTTTCTATGCATAAAATCAATTTTAATAATAATTAATATCAGTGATATCCATGCATATTCATAGGTGAATATGTCAAATTAGAATATTTCTTTTAAAATGCACAAACGGTGGGAATTACTCTTTTGGAATAACATAAAAATAAACTTTCTTTTCCACAAAATTCTAGAAACTTTTGCCATAACCTCCTTTGTATGGCTGACCATTTCTCATTTTTATCATTTTATTTTCAACTTAAATTAACCCCAACTAGATGTAAAGGACTGTAATCTACACAATTTTCAATTTCCAAGAGAGTAAACAATAAGAAAAGTTTAATTAAGCTTTTTGTTAATCATTCTAGGATAAAGAAGGGCTGAACTGTAAGGAAGAGAAGGGGGTGGCCTTTTCATCAAGGCATAGCATTAGAATTTACTTCAATCACTATAAAACAAGAAAATCAAGGCATAGCATTAGAATTTACTTCAACCACTATAAATTTAACAAGAAAATCAAGAAAAACCATAGATTTAAATTTAAAAAGTAAGAAAGTTTAGCTTACATGGAGTTGTAAGCTTTCCTTTGGCTTGAGGGATTGAGGGTTCTACTCTTGTTTGAATCAAGAGTGGCCACCAATTACTTTGGAGAGGATTAAGCCAAAAACAATTGAATTATCAAGAAAATTCAATGTAAATGGCTCTGGGTAGGAGTAGAGTAAATGGCTCTGGGTATCAAGAAAATTCAATGTAAATGGCTCTGGGTATCAAGAAAATTCAATGTAAATGGCTCTGGGTAGGAGTAGAGTAATAGTGCATAAACACCATTAAGCTTTTACAAAAGGAGGAGGCTTCTATTTATAGGAAAAAGTGAACCTCTAACCAAGCAAACTGATTCTAAAATTTTCCAGATCAATTTGGTCAATGTTTGACCATTTTTACGTCAGTTTAGCTTCCTTTTTGGATCTAGTTGAAACAGGAGAGAGGAGAGATGAAAATATCTCATTATTTTTTAGTTTAAAACTCCTCCACACATGTGAAATAGGCACCTCCTTCATGAGGGGAGATCCCCACACTGAGGTGTCCAAAATGCATCATTTTCTCTATATATCTCTTAATTTTTTACTAATAAACCTTGTACTCAGTCAACTCTTCATCTTATGTGAGCATTTACTCATTTTTGGGAATTTTTCTTTTATTCTTCAATTTATCTCCTCCCTACATTTGGATAAATCTTATTGGTCCATAGGAACCTTAATTGGACCATAACCCAAAAATTTTTGAAAATCTGGACCCTTAGGCTAAGGTCCTTTTTACCTATTTTCAATTAATTCCAATTGCACATTGGAAAGTTCTTTTTCAATTTTTGTTTCAAGGGAAACCATTTTAGACACTAGGAGGATTTTTATATCCAAAAATATCTTAATTTTAAATTACCTCTCTCTAGATATTTTCTCTCTCTAGGCCAAAATAGGGTAAAACATGATCTTTCTTTTATTTCGGAGAGGGGAATAATTATAACATCAGAAGGGGAGGTTCTTACACATGCACACCTCAAAAGCTGGAGGGAGAAATCTTACATCCTACCCCACTTAAAAAACGCGAGATAGCTTATCTCCCAAAATTAGAGGACAACTCTTTCCCTTAAGATCCAACTGATTCTGGGGTTCCTTATAGTCTGGTGAACCCAACAGAATTCTAGGAAAAGTTCCCTTATATAGAACTCATCATCAGATAACAATTCACTCAGATCATATCATTCAATTCCTTATCACATTAATGGTCCATTTCTAGATCGAAATTTCCATCTGAACAATCCTTCATGGGAATTTCAATTATACAGATTTTTAATTTGTCATCCCTTAACTTGATCCACTGGGTCAAGTGTTAACAGTAGCAATTTATCCAGCACAATCCACTAATCTCATAGTGATTTGTTGAAGTCATTATCGTCATTCCAGTTACGAACATCTCATAGGGACTCATCCCATTCATCCTCAATGTGGTATTGCTCAGCTTATCGCACTTTCCAACTTGACAAGAGCTAGGATGAAAGGAAAGTGCATGAAGAGATCCATTGCCAGATCGCATTAGAGACAGTGAATGTTAAGTACATAATAGCAACACAGACATTCATCATGTCATATTGGTACAAATGGTCTCGTTACATCAAAGGAGAGCTAGTTCCAATGGATCAGGAGGCGGCCAGTTTAGAGGGCAATAACATGGTAGATATTGAAGTACATGATGCAGACTCAACCTTACTCACAGTCATTTCACTGTGGGAGCTATGCAGTCTCTACAGCATTTGAGGAAAGATATCATAGACGAATGCATAAATGAAATTCGATCAGAGTTTTCTTTCTTTCACAATGGAAGAAAGGTGCAACACAGAAGAGAAAAGACAATTATTTGTAGAACAAAATAATTATCATTTCTATGTAACTTTAATTACCCATGTACTTTTGATCCAAGACAATGTACTTTTTTATATTATCAAACAATTTTGATTGCAAGAAAATGTACATCATTTTTATATTATCAGTACTTCTTTTTTATATATTAGCAATGAAAGAAAGCTTGCAATGTATATGAGTCATCACTTTGATTTATAAGAAATTACTTCAATTAAATGGATTATTTTTTACATATTCTAGAACTATGCAAAGAAAAATCGTACAAGCCTTTTAAATAAGGAATTAGTGTCTATTCCAAAAACCTATCATTTACATCTCCCTCAAAAGGTAGGGGTGATATACAAGTGTGCTCTGGATTAAATATCCCCTTCTCAAGGGTATCATCTATCAACAAAGTATCATGTATGTCAATAGGTAGATGGATAATGGCAAAGGGCTTAGTGTACAACGGCACTCCCTCTTTGCTTGGATGAAATATACTGGGATGCACTTTACAAGCCCTTTGATCATAGATAAAATAAAAGTCGCTTGGCTCAAAACCTATTTCTATGCAAAGCACTCTGATCATAGGTTCCAAGTTCTGCGAAGCCATTGAGGACCAAGTGGCAATAGCCCGGAAAAAATAGAGCACAAACTTGACAAAATTTGCCACTCCTGGCCTCAGCATCATGTGCATATACCCTACACGAAATGTTCTCGCCCCACTAATATTGAAAGGAACAAATTTCTTTTTGAGAAGCAGACCATTTACATCTAGAATTATCAGTCTCTGAATTCAGAAAACATTTCAATTAATTTGATAAGAAATGTTACAAACCTTCACCACTTAAAAATGTAGTGGGCATGTCTTTAAAGAATGTTACAAATAAATTGTCTACTAGATTACATCAATCTTTTAAGGTGTATGTTCCACATCTCCATTTGTGTCCTTGAGCTCAACTCCCTCCTCCTCTTCCAACTCGTTGTTCTGGTCTTCCGAAACATTCTCATCCTTCTTCTCCTCCTCACCCATATTCTCTACCTCACACTTCTCTTCCCTGCCCTTCTCTTAACCTTCTCATCTTTCTTCTCCTTCTCATCCATCTTCTCCTTCTCACCCTTCTCTTCCCTACCCTCCTCAACCTCCTCTTCTCTGCCCTCCTCCTCTCCTCACCCTTCTCTTCTATGCCTTCCTCCTCCTTATCTCCTTTTCCGTCCTCATCGTTCTTCTCTTGCCCAACACTCTCCTCATCGGGGAAAGTAGGTT